>NC_056744.1:1622062668-1622120168 GCF_019279795.1 Protopterus annectens
ACCTGTTGGTAATTTTAAGCCTAGCCGATTTCTAATGCAATACCATGAAAGTGCTAGTCAATACCAAAGATTGCATTTAGTGATGAATGCCCATGTCCAGCAGGGTTGTGGGTGCTAGCCCTGGTAATAATTTACAGGGCTCTATCCACTCATCTGGGTTCTTCTTGAACAGTGTTAAAGAGGTGCTCTGTTTCACATGAATTGGTAGCCTGATCCAAAGACGCGGCAGTCACTGGAAGATAAATATGTCCCTCCAGCATGTCTTATTTTAAGTCTCGGGCCATATTTAGGTTTGATTTACTTATATGCAGCAAGTTCATTATGGCAGTCTTGGATTGCTCCGTAGGCCAAGCACAAATCTCCCCTAAGAATTCTATATGATACAGAGTATAGCGAGAGGGACTTTAGTCAGTCAGTCTGTGTAAGGCACATGCTGGAGTCCCTTAATCTTCTTTGTACCAAACCTTTGGGGTCTCTCCAGTTGCTGCAGGTGCTTTGTACAGTACATGCCACACGTGATACTATACTCAATTAGGGACCATATTAGTGCAGAGTATAGAGGGATTAAAGCCTCTTTTGGTCCCAATGCAATGGTTTTACTAATCAAGTGTGCTACGTAAAAAGCCTTTCTTACTACAGTAGACACATGGTGATCAAAGTTAAAGTTGCAGTCAACTTGCGATCCCAGGTCCCTTACCACTCCGTGGATATTTATGGTATTATTGTTGATTTGACACTGGGAAGGGACATTGCAAAGAAATGTGTCATCATTCCCTTCAGCACAAACATTCTGTTTGAGACCGTGATTAATACACCAGTCGTTGTTCTGCGTGAGAACCTCCTTGAGTATATGGACATCTTTAAGGGATTCAAGAATTGCACCTAGTTTGCAGTAGTCTGCAAACCTGGTCAGCTGCAACCCCTTAGTTTTGACGTGAACTTCTGAGAAGCATATACTACGCAGTAGAGGGCCCAGCAATGACCCCTGTGGCACCCTCCTGCTAACAGGTCTGCTGGTTGATGTGAAGTTGTCCACTTTAATTGTGTGTCCAGTTTGGGAGCCAGTTGCTAGCCCATCTTACAACAAAGGGGTTTACATTCAGTTTGCCAAGTTAATCGTTAATGCCTGAATTTGGGATTGTGTCAGAAGCATTTGTCAAGTTGAGGTATGGTGTGTGCACAGATTTGCCATCATCAATGGCCCTGGTCACACTTTCAAACAAGTCCACCAGACTTAACAGGTTATCTATCCTTAAAGCCGAACAGGGTAGGGTCCACAATCTGGAGGTCGCCTGTGTTTATTTAGGAGGTCCATAATGATGCATTCCATGGCCTTACAGATGAGGCTGGTCTGGGGCAGGTAAGACTATTGAGGACCCTGGGGTAGTGTCACACTGCTTGCCTGGGAGTCTATTCATCTGTTTTCCCCACCACTATATGTGCCCAGTAATACCCTGAGGATGGGACATGCAATATGTGTCAGTGCTGAATCTCCCCTCACTTCAAGTTGCTGTTGTCGGCAAAACACCCTTGCCCACCCACTGGTAGCCCCTCACAGATGTTTCCCTGGTCTGTAGCAGGGAATCGAACAATATCAACATGAAATGGATGTGTGCACCCCCTCCCCCCAAGACGGGCACTCCCATCCTTCCTGTCAGAACATCAGATGACAGAGTTACTAATCAAACCCGAATCACCTGGGGTGTAGTCAGGGCATTATCCCTCACTACTGCAATGCTGGCATGGACATTTCTGATATTGATGCCATTAACAAAAGCCTAAAAAACTAAAACAATGCATTTGTTGTTTTGTGTGTGTGCTTAAGTTCACAAAAACAGTACGTTTTCCTCGTTTCTCATGAAACCCAGAGTTCCACTAGTAAGGTTTCCTCCATAAATTTCTTCTGATCTTAATGGCTTCTGCTGGTCGAAAAAAATGCAGTTATGTCTGCCAAAATGTATGTTAAACTATCAAACACACAAACATTTGAATCGCAGCTGATTGATCCCACAAGATTGACATACACACAAAAATTTGAAAACAATGTTGATCCCCTGCAAACTATATATACCAACTCCAAGAATGCACCACAGATAGGAAAGGACAAAATCTCACTCCCTGTTCTACCAAGATCTCTGACAATTAGCTATAATCATTTTTCTAAATGTTGACATTTTTATATAAAATGCCAGTAGCAAACAGGTTTGATGGTCTAAACCTTTGATTAAATGAATAGAAGCCATCTGTCCACAATACATGCTTGGATTCAGCAACTATACTGCAGCAGTCATTTATTAGTTTCACACTAATGCCAAAAATAGGTACTATGATTTCCTAAGTCAGATTTACTATGCTGGAATTCAAAGCAGCCTAAACATTGTTTTAAATCAGTGCACTAAAAAAGTAATTACAGTGCATCATTTAGATCCATTCATGCTGATTCAAAAATATTACAATACTTCAACACTACAAGTTCACAGCAAGGTAACTGTGCTTAATGCAACTATACTTAACAGTAAATCAATATACAAAGGCATAAATACTTCTTTTTGTATTAATACAAAATTTGTTTTCTGACCAAGTATAAAGCGTTGGTCACACTGCCATCAAGTGGCTATTTTCTATACACTAACCAGATGGCCTGTTTCACTTTCCTAAAGGATTTTTTTTAAACTTAGCTCTCTATATCACTCCCTCCATATACTGCTTTGTTTTTTTAATATCACAATTCAAAACAAACTATGAATGACGAGTGTATTTGCTCAAGAATCTGTTCATATGTCTGCCAACTCAGGCATGTCCAATGATAAACTTAGAAACAACACTTCATAGAAAAGCAGTTTATATGGCACAGAGAATGACCCAAATCATAACTGATGGCACAATCTGCCCACTACTTCCTGACAAGACACTTGAAGATTGTTCAGAATGGGTGCGGACACTTTCACTTCACATACAGTAAGTGTGTATGGGAGTCAACAAATTGTGAAACAACTGAGTAATAATGCACAACTGGGTGAAACCTCAAAATGGATGAAGACTGTCACTGCAAGGAGTAAACCCTCCAAAAATGTGCAGCAACCTCATAGCTGTAAGAATAAATGGGCCATGGGGTCCAGCTTGCTTATGAAAACCGAAACTGTACCCCAAAGAAAATCTAAGTTGGCTCGATTCAAAATGAGGCAGCGTTCCGTGCCTTTGTTTTGCAAATGATCATTTTGTACTTACTGTGGATCTTACTGTGGATCTTAGGCTTAGGACTAAACCTGGATAACCTGGTTTGTCTAGGAATCAAGCAAGTGAATGTGGTTAACCTTAAAAAAATGCTAAAATCATGCAAAAATACATATGGTAAAGCCTTGCTGGTTTCTTCAAGACCCTAACCTATAAAGGTGGTAGCAACACTGCCAGGTGGTTCTAAAACAACAAGGACGTTATGTAGCCTGTCTACATCACTGCTTATCTCCTGTCTCAGGGAAGCAGAGCATAAAAGGCATGTACATATACAAAACAGCAGCAACAGTGGTGGTGTGGTCCCTGCTATATAACCTCTCAATACTACTACTTCACAAAGGTGTGACATTAACATTGCAGCAGGCTAGCGTCCACCTTCAATAAAAGCCTATCAGACTCCTCTACAACTGTGTTATTCCAAAGACCTCTAACAACCAGTGCCAAAAAATGATCAGCTGTACTGTGAATGGCAGACTTACTGCAAAGCAGCAGTTTGTATAACCTATGCAAAGCTAGAAACTCATTTTAAAGGAGAAAAGCAAAAAGGATAAACTACTGATGATCAACATTAAGTGCATATCTTGCAACTACTGTCGTGAGACAATCATTAACTTTTTGCAAACAGCAAAAAAAATACCCTCAGCAGCTCACAACAGATATTCCAATAAACAAAGTCTAGTGAACAGTCCAATATACAAGCTGAATATATCCAGTACGCAGTAAGTGGTATCCAATAAAATGTTTAATAGAAGATAGGCAAGTGCTTTCACAAATAGAACATTTGCTTCATCAGACCTTCACAGAAGTAAAACTACAGCCTCATTAAATACACAAGTGATTTTGAACCAACCAATCATCTACTAGAAACTCAGTACCAGCTCTCAAAATTATCCATTTAATTACTAAAGAAAAAAACACTATGTTAAAGAAAAAAACAATGTATTTACACAAATATTCAAAATACACATTAATAACATAGAAACTAACAATGGTATTAAAATGCTTTTAAAAATTCATTTAAAAAGACCTATACATCAATTTCACTGAAAAAATAATTTCCTAACTTTCCTATTCTTAAGTTTAGGTGCAATTGTAATATGATCATTAAGACCCTTTCCCAATGTGATGATCCATTTAAGCTCTCTTTCCTCAGTAATATTAGATACATTTCCTAACCTAACATCACTATTAACCTCTAAAACATTGAACTTAAATTGGTGGTCCGGTCCCATCTCCAGTATACGTTTTTACTATGGCACTACATGCATGTCCCTTCCTCATACAATACAAATGGTTCCTTATGCACTCCCTAAGGCACCCATTTGTCTTTCCTATGTAAAAGGATTGACATACTAGACATCGGGCTAGATGCACCAAATTTCTAGTATTACAATCAGCATTTACCTTGATGTCTTCAGTTCAGCTGTGCTAGGATAACATAACCTCTGCTTCAAATTTCTAGTGTTCCTATAAATCATATATAGTCCATCGCACACCAATCCGGAAATGTGGTTGTCCAAGTGCAGAGAAAAGGGACAGTATAATGTGGATCTTGTAACTTTTGCGAGTATGTGTTTGAAGGAACTAGTTTTGAACACCCGTATACAGGGGTGAGATATGAAATCAAGGTAAATGCTGACTGTAATACTAGAAATTTGGTGCATCTTGCCTGATGTCTAGTATGTCAATCCTTTTACATAGGAAAGACAAATAGGCACCTTAGGGAGTGCATAAGGGATCATATGTATTGTATGAGGAAGGGACATACATATACTGCAATAGTGAAACGTATAATGAAGATGGGATCAGAGGCATCCAGATATGGAAAATTTCACAATAAAAAGATTAATAACACAAAGATGTAATGTAGAAAAGATGATTAGTAAAGCAGAAGTTAAAGAAATAGAAGTTGAAGTTATGGAGTGCCTGCGAAGTGAAGGATTTAATGTAGAAGGACTAAAACAGACTACATCACAGTATGATGGAGTGAGTCCCCAGAATAAGGAAAAGCAAGAAGATCAGGAGACATGAAGAAGAAATAACACAGGGGAAATGAAAAGAGATTTAATATGGTGCAATATTTATACAAAGGAGAAAGCAAAACTAACAAATACAAAAAGAGCAGCACCAAAGATATTTGAAGAAAAATATAGGGAAAGGAATCCGAATATGGAAAACTTTACAATACAAAAAAATAAGAAGATTAAGAGGAAAAGCAGAAAAAGAGATTAGTAATGGGGAAGTCAAAGAAACAGAAACTGAGGTTATGGAACAGCTGCAAAGAGAAGATTGAGTGTAGTAAATCGAATACAGAAAGCACCACAACTGGGTAGAGCAATGGATATCAAAATTAAGGGGAAACCAGTGGAACAAGAAGCAATTAGTTAGGTGCCAAATCAAGATATTTTGGAGCCTTCCACAGGAAACCAGTATAAATGTTCATTTGAAACTAGACAGCAAGGAAAGGAACATGAAACTATGGAAACTCTGATGCAGTCACTGTTGAGGAGTGACAGGCCAATGAGTTCTCATATGATCCCATATGGCTTGCCCTATAGAACACATCATTGTACAAACCTAAATAATCTTGACTGGCTAGAACTGCTCAGGTTAATTCAGTACAACCAACTTATAGTGGCTCATAAACTACTTTACCAACCTGAAAAAACACCTGCACTTAAAAACAGTATCTACCCCCACTGCAATCCCAGACCACTTCGCTCATCTAATAGACTTGTAGTTCAGACTGTCAAAGCAAACAACTCAGCCGGTGACGCACTGTTTGCCAACTCTATTGGCAAAACTTGGAACTCACTGCCTGCTGACATTACTCTATTCAATTAAAGAAAAGTCTCAAGCAGTATTTCACTTCTCATTGGTTATTGTCCTTGTTCCAAGCCAGACTAAATCTTTAGCTATATTTGTGTACCAATTTTCACCTGCAATTTATTTGTGTTGTAATTTCTTAGACTATTTCACAAGTTTGTGTGATTGTTTCACTTACTTTTTTCTACAGAGTTTGAAAACTGTTCTTAATTTGTACTATGTATGTTTTCTTTTGTAACTACCTTTGGAGCTTTTCTCCCCAGGCCTCCGCTGAAAATGGACATGTATCCAGTCGGACTATCCCGGTCAACAAATGTAAAATAAAATAAAAATTAAATAAAAATAAATGACAGGACAACAGATGACACCGGATGAAATTGAAGAGAATGTGTCACAGGAAGACACTATAGAACTTTCTACAGAATGCCCGCAGGAAACGGAAAACAGGATGTGCCCTCAGTATGGAAGAAAATGAATTAAGAGAAGAGTTGTTTGATTTAATAGACAAAGACAGATGTATCAAGATCAATGAGAGAGAAATGCTGCTAAATTAATAACTGATAAAGTTCTACCACAGAAATCAGGGTAGCAAGGAAAAAGAAAGGGCGAAAGCGAATACCATCATGGAAATATCGAATAGAGAAAACTATAGAGCAGCTAAGACAAGTGTCATTGTTAGAAGATTATAGAAGAGGGAATAGATCAACAAAAATACCAAGAAAGAAAGATCTGATAAAAGCAATGTGCAGTATTAGAACAGACCAGGATCTATTATGCACTATTGGAGATTAACACAACTAAAAATTTCAAAACGGGCAGAAAGAAGATACAAAGACAAATAAGGGAAAAGCACAAAGTAAGCAATTTATTGACGACCCAAAAAAAGTTTTATAGAGAATTGGGAAATAAGGTAAAAGGAATTGAAAGGCCACCAAAAAAAGGGGATACATTTTGGAGAAGTTATCTATGAAAATCCTTTGGAACATAACAATGCTAAATGGATAGAAGTAAAAGAATAAGAAGTTTAAAGGTACAGGATAGGAAATGGGATGAAATAACAGCCAGAGAGATTGAAACAAAATTGAAAAAAAAAAACTAACTGGAAAACCATAGGCCCAGATGCAGTACCTAACTTTTGGCTTTAAGTATTAACTTCTTTGCATGACGATTTAGCCATGAGTAATAACTATTTATATGTGCACCCCGAACACACACCACACTGGTTAACAGGAAAAACAATGCTCTTAAGAGTGAACCTGCAAGCTACCCTAAAAATTAATTATAGACCAATAATTTGTCTTCCGATGACGTATAAACTATATACGGGAATTGACACAGAGTTTATAGTCATTTAGAAGAAAACTCAAATTATGGCAGTAGAACAAAAGAAAGTCATATGGAACAAAGGATCACTTGTTGTTAAAGTTATAGTGGAGAACTGTAAGAAGGGGAAGAATCTAAGTATGGCATGGATTGACTACAAAAAAGCATCTGATAGCATCCCACATTCATGGATAAAAGAGTACTTAAAATGTATAAGATATACCCTACACTGATTGACTACATTATAGTAACCACGAAACAGTGGCAGACCACTTTGGAATTAAGCCATGATAAAGGACAGATTATTACTCCAGGGATAAAAATTCAAAGGGGGATATTCCAGGGCGACTGTCCCCATTGCTATTCTGCCTTGCCATTAATACATTAAGCTGTTTACTTAACAGCTTAGGCCATGTCTACAACTTGGCTCCTAGAAAACAACGAAGTCTAATGACTTCTCATCTTCTCTTTGTCGAGAATTTAAACCTGTATAGCTCATCAGATGAGGAACTGAAAGCACAGCTGCAGGTTGTCAAAACATTTTCAGATATTAGAATGCCATTTGGTCTTGATAAATGTGCAAAAGCAACCTTTAAAAAAGGAAAACTGCTGCACCAGGAAAACATGAGTTTGGGACAAGAATGTGAGGAACTTGAGCAAGAGGGAGTATATACATACTTGGGAACTGATGAAGGATCAGCAATAAAACATGAACAAATGTGAATAAAACTCAGTAAGGAGTACTTTTAGAAGACTTAAATTAATCCTGAAAACAGCACTGACATCTAGGAACAAGATACAAGCTATAAATCAATTTGCTCTTCCTGTCCTAACATAGTTTTGGAGTGAGTGACTGGCCCCAAAAAGTGTTGAACAGACTGGATATTAAAGCAAGAAGGATGTTTCATACTTACCAAATGATTTATAAAAATCAGTGTATACTAAGATTATATATTCCCCGTTCCGAAGAAGGGATAAGCCTCCTTGAACTTGATTACATGTATAGATCTGCAATTGTGGGACTCCACACATATTTACTGACCTCAAAAGATCCAAATGTAGTGAAAGTTTTGAAACATGAGGAGAAAAAATTTAATATGACATCTCTGCTTAACTTAGCAGAAACATATCGATGTCAAGCAGGAATGGAAATCAAACCAGAAGTGGATAAAAACCAGGCAGCAACTGAATGTGTGAAAAAAACAAAAAGGAATATAAGGTGAAGGACCAGATGAGAAGGCAAGAAATGCAGAAAAAAAAAACATATAGTTGCAAGTACAGAAAACTTCTGGAAGAGCCTGATGTTGATCAAGAATAAACGCAGGAATGGTTAAGGAGAGGCAAATTCAAACTAAGAAATGAAAGGTTAATATTGGCAGCCCAAGATAGTGGGCTATGTACACGCTGGTTTACAAAGTCCATTGAACATGTGGGAGAAACAGACATATGTAGGTTTTGTAAATCCAGATAGGAAACGGTCACACACCTTGTTGCTGGTTGTGACGCACTAATACCAGAGGGACTGTATACTGAAAGACATAATAATGTGGAGAGACTGTTACACTGGAGATTGTGCAAACATTATGGTATTGAAGTGGCTGAAAACACTGGAAACATGATCCACAAAGAATCATAGAAAATTATGAAATTTATATCACATGGGCCAACCCAATACCAGCAGTTCAAAAGATAGATGCTAGAAAACCGAATATAGTGGTCCAAGAAAAGAAGACAAGTAGCACCGATCATTGAAATCACCACACCCAGAGATTACAGTGTCTTGCGTACAGAGAAACACAAAGTCATAACATACCTGGATCTGCAGGCAGAAATGACAGCCATGTGGAATAAAGATACCCAGACCGTTCCAATAGTAGTAGGAGCAACGGGTCTTAAAAAAGAATTTAAGTTCTATTTAGATATGTTACTAATTCATGCAACACTGTACAAACTGCAGAAAGAGTCATTACTGGGCATATTGCAGGTGTTACAAAGAGCACTTTTGGCTGACAGAGTGAAACAATACTAAGTTCATGAACTTTAATCGTACTTTGACTTAAGAATGGGGTCCATTCCAGTCATGGTATTAGAAACCCAAAAGACTTGGAGAAATTAAAAATGAGATGGGACCGGACCACCAATTTAAGTTCAATGTTTTACAGGCTGGTAACACTGATGTTAGGCTAGGAAATGTATCTAATATTACTGAGGAAAAAGAGCTTAAATGGATCATTAGACTTGGAGCACATTAGGGAAAGGGTCTTAATGACCATATTACAATTGCACTTAAACTTAAGAATAGGAAACTTTGGAAATAATTATGTTTTCAATGAAATTGATGTATAGGTATTTTTAAATGCATTTTAATACTACTGTCAGTTTCTGTGTTATTAATGTGTATTTTGAATATTTGTGTTAATATATTGTTTTTTTTCTTTAACATGCTGTTTTTTTCTTTAGTAATTAAACTGTCAGTTTTGAGAGCTAGGCAAGCACTGAGTTAATCACCTGTGTATTTAATGATGATGTAGTTTTACTTCTGTGAAGGTCTGATAAAGCAAAATGTCCTATTTGTGAAAGTGCACACATCTTTTATTAAACATTTTATTGGATCCTACTTACTGCGGGCGGGACACATTCAACTTGTATACTGGACTGTTCAATGCACTATTTGCTTATTGGAATATCTGCCGTGAGCTGCTGAGGGTATTGTTTGGTGCTAGTTACTTGATTTTTTTTTTTGCAACTTTTTGCAAAGTGTAACAGGATGGTTTAGCAATCATCCTTAGGGAATTGATCAAGTAACAGAAGAAAGGAATAGAAAACAAGGACAGGAGACGGTGCATCACGACTGGCATAAAAACAGTGGCAGTGCAGTCTGCACGGTAAATTTATACAGAACCTGTTTTCATGGAGATGAAAAAGTTAAAACACAGATGTTCTATGGATGAGAGAGAGAGAGAAAGGAAGATGCTAGTGGTGGTAGTGCTGGGGAAGGGAGGGGGGGGGGGCTGTAATTTGCAAGATGTTAGCTAGAACTCATTTGTTGTATCCATAACAAAAAAAAGAAAAAGCAGCATCATTGCTAAAGAAGTGAAGGATGCAGACATTCACACCTGGAAGTAGGCAGCTAAATGGAACAAGAAGCGATTAAAAATTGTCCTACCTTCAATTTAAGTAGAGTATGACCAATCAAAAGTAAAGGTTCTAAGCCTCCAAAACACAAACATTTGATTAAAAGTCAAGGCATCGGAGAGGGGCCAGACTACCCTGGGGAGGACACTGGGGTACCCATCTTGCAGAAATGGAAAAGGAAAAGAAAAAGAAAAGCCCTTTTGGGCCTTGCAGGCATGGGCAGAAGAATGTGGGGGTTTAAAGATCAAAATCCTTTGACGACTGCCTGGATAATGATCAGAGTGTCAGTGGACTGCCTGGATAATCACCACAGTTGTCAGTGGATATGGCCTGAAAGTCAGCTGGCAAAAACAAAGAAAAAATACCTCTCCCTCAAGGGGCAGAAAGTCAGGGAGGAAGAACATAATTTAGAAAAAAGATGCAAAACAGAACAATACGAAATTAAAGTAGAAGGCAGCAGCAAAAAAAGGCTCAAATTGTAGATGTAAAAAAAAAAAAAAAAAAAAAAAAAAACTGAAACAAGGGTCATATAAACATCTTACAGGTTTGACGGAACAAAAGACACAGAGGAACAGTGAAGCCAAATAAAATAAATTCACCTAGTACAAGTGCATCATCGCAGTCGTTTCAAAGAAAGGAACCCTGATCAAACTCCAGCATGTAAAGGCAACAGCTCTGAGGAAGTAGTAGTAATACTACTAACTTTTTCAGCAAAAAAAGGGGATTAAGGCTGAAAGTATGCACCAAACAGTTAACAACATAGCACACTAAACGGACAACCTACAGTATGAGCAAAAACTGGCACATATTCATCAAAAGAAAGTAAAGGGAGCTAGGACCCTCTTCCACTTGCCTTAAATATTGTGGATAAGGCATTCTGAACCTTGAGACAGCAATGTTTCATGGAAAGAGAGGTAGGGCCCTAGGAAGTGTATGAATTAATTGTACGGTGCAAGTCAGCGGGGATCATACTTGCATGGAACAGAGCAAAGAAAGGGTGAGACAATAATATGGAAGGGAGTACAGCTGCAACAGAGTGATTTTGCAGACCCCCAGTATTCTTCAGCTGGCATCTTCAAATGATTGCTGAAGACTGATACAGGATATATGTATTTTACAAGAATGGAAGAAACACAGAGGTTATAAACTAATCAGCGTGTCTGCTTGACTTCACTTGTAAAAAAAACTCATAGAAATACTTCAAAAAAAAGACTCACACTACGTGGGTGCACAAGACCCAATGTAGTATGGACTTTGTCAATAAATCCTTATATAATGTTTGGAAGCCAGGGATACTGGAGGAGAAAAGGGCCATGAATATGATCTGCTAGGTGTTTAGCAAGGCATCTAGGATTATACCATGCCAGAAGTTGTCAAAAAATATGACAAGCCACAAGACTAGAGATGGCATTATGGTCAAAAATAGAGTGACCACGAAACAAAAGGTCATAGTAAATGAAGTCAAGCCAGATAAAAATATGTACCACCAGTGCTAGAGTCAATTGTTTTCAGTGACTTAACAGCGACAACTACAGAAAATATGCAGTGAAATGGTCCTTCCGCCATACCATCATACAAAGCTGAAAAAGGCAAAAGTGGGAAGAAATGTGGCTAGACTAGAGGCAACAGTCCAAAATGCGCAATCTTAAATTCAATAAAAAATAAAAAATACCTCAAACAAAAATGCAGAAAGGCGGTCATAACTGCTCAGAAGACAACAATAATGACAAAAGAAGAAAGAGACAGTAGTTATAATCAGAGGATGTAAGACTAGTAAGCAGTGTAATAAAAAAGCAAAGAAGGCTGGTGGGACTCTGGGATACTCTGGTACAAATGAAAAAAAAAAAAAAAAAAAAAGTACAAAACAAAAAAGTTATGGCTGTTCTGTGCAGACAACTGGTACAACACATTTAGAACATCTTGTGCAGTTCTGCAGACCTCATAGCTGAAAGATTATTAACAGAATAGGGATACTCAAAGGCATGAAAATAATTGGTGCAAAGTCTGCATCTGAAGCCAATACACAGACTATAAAAACAAATGGGCCACATGACAGAAATGTAACTACCTGAAAACCAGCGAATGCAGGTGGCTATAAAAACAAATGTATGACAAATATATGAGTTTTAGAGAACAAAAAGGAAGGTGTTAGCTGTAAGTTAAATGAGACCTACAGCTATTCACAAAATGGGCAGACTATATGAGGCAAGCTTTGAAAACCTATGTTTCTATGTAAACATAACAAATGGAGAAGTGGAAATGGTGGTGATGAGATACCGGAAATGGTGGTGATGAGATACCTGCACAGCTCATCTGATGTAACTGGCCCCAAGGCCTATTGCGCTTAATACATTTTATACCACATGGTTGCAGGCATTAAAAAGACCTCCACGATAAGGAAGAAAGGAATCATTTCCCATAAACTTGTCCCACCCATACAGTCCCTCCAGACACTGCTTCCAGCAGCTTTCCCCTTCTGTCTGACCATGTTGTCTCTTCTTTTACCTTTACCATGCCAAACTACACATTTCCCCACCCTTCCGCTTCCCACCCACCTCCTAGCTTTCTTTCTTCTTGTAACTTTCCTATCACTTTCAGCCTATTTCTCAGCTATCCCTCAAACTCAGTGACTTTCTATCTTTTTCTTTTCCCAGGAGCTAAACTTGAGATGGAAAGGGCTTAACCAGGTGCAAATAAGTGAAGAATCCAAGAATCTAAGAAGGGGACACCATGTTGCAGCAATACAAAAAGGATGAAAAGAATGGGAGAGAGAAACTTCTGAGACCCTCAGAATGTAGGGTAGTTATTTAGCTTAAGAAGCTCTCAAGTATGTATACATATTTGTATGTATTTATTTGCATTTGTTGACTGTCAAAGTCTGATGGGACTAAAAGCCCCTTTATTCAGAGGCCCAGGGAGAAAAGACCCAGCAGATTTACATGGCAATAACATTAATGTGAAGAATGGTTTGTAAATGAATGGGAGTATATTAAAATAAAAGCAGCAACACCTAAAATATTGGCAATAAAGAAAATTAGTATAGTAATTGTTTTAGGATTACAGAAAATGGGAGCAGGAGACCATAGTGAGCTGGAGAGTCAGATAAGAAAAGTCAGTGTGGGATGAGATGGGGGAAGGGGGGCAACAGCACAGAAGCCAGTAAACAGGAGTGTATAGAAAAATAAGGATAAGAAGGCTGTTGTCTGAAGGACAGAGGTTGCCAGGGGAGTACAGGCAAGGTAGGCTGCAAGATTAAAGTGAAGTGGGAACTGGGAGATGCAGCCATGAAAGGTACAAGGAGAAAGAAACCAATGTGGAATAAGAGGTTCAGAAAACAAATTGTGACATGCATATTTCTCAACCTGCAGACATTGAAAATAGGAACATCCGGCTAAAAATATGGACATTACCATAATAATTCTGAAGAAATCCTAATTTTTTGGACAAAAGCACTTAACTCTTAAGTTCTTTATTTCACTAGCTTGTACAATTCTTGAGAGTTGGATTGTGTGGTTTGTGGCACCGGTGCATTTCATTTTAGACAGCTGAAAACAAAGTAGTACACAACTCTTTCTGCTTCCAATAGGCATGTGAGATGCTACTCAGAAAGAGTAGAGGTCATTAGTTTCATAAGTTTATTAACAAGGTTCTTGCCAAGAGTCATCTTGGAACACCGATGCATTGAAGCTTGGGTTGAAGACACTGACCAAACCACTTATCCAAACTGACTGTAAAAGAAGTGAATCAGAATTACAAATGGATAAAGGAACCTGGGTCTATATCACAAGCACGAAAAGGCTTCTGAGTGAATACGGAAACAGCGACAAATTCATCAAATCGCATTTAAACGATTCAATGAATGCGTCATAGGGCAAGGAGATAGTTGGCCAACTTCACGGAGTTGCCCTTTCCTTCCCTATAGTGAGATCTCGGAGTTGGTATATTTAGTTAGGGGAGGGTGTGTTGGGGCAGAGCCCCCCACCTGTTTATGGTGTTAAATTATTTTTTTAGTGAACGGCCATGCAAGTTTTTTTCCCCAGGGAAACCTTCGATTATGTTGCCGTTCGCTATTGTCAGGTTTTGTGCATTATGTGGCGACTTATGTAGTCGCACATACACACTTTTGGTGTTATAGGTTCATAGGTTCATATATAGACCCAGGAACCTTGCTCCAAATAATCAGAGTGTACTGAGAAATGAAACTTCTCCAAACCTTGTTTTTATTATTCTTTATAAAAAAAATGCTAAATGTCTAAAAGTTTTATTAGAACTATAAATATGTAGATTTAAAATAATTATTTTTTTGCAATGGAATGCTTTCAAGTTACCTCTGAAAAAAAGCAGTGCCAAGAGTATGATTTTAAATGCGGACACCTTTTCTCATAATGCAAGTCAGATACAGAGGTTAATGATTTTGTAAATTTTCTTTGAACCATCTCTAATCCATTTAACTAGTCTGAGGTGTGAGGCGTAACTACAAAAAAAAAAAATGCCCGTATTCAAGAACCTGATGAATGGATGTCTTGAACACGCTTTTCAAACCACTCTCATCTCTTGTGGATAGATTTTTAAACGCGTGATAACATTAAACTCAGCTCTGATCACAGTAATATTCACACGATTTTTGAATAAAATAGTTGTTTGTAATATTAATTTCCAAGTCGCAATATAAAGTAACTTCAAGGACAATTCCCTACAGAAAGATACTTTTCTTAAATATTGCGTTTCCAAAACAGACAGTGCTATATTTATCCAGGTTAAGAGAGATTCCAAATTCAGACACCCAATTTGAGTTTTCCAACAGATACTGGTTATTTTTTCAAAAGTCTGTTACTTAAGATGGTAAATCCCATTTCACAGTCACCCATGTATTGTTAATCCTGCAAAAATTGCATACAGGAATAGTGGCAAAGATAATATTACACACCTCTGAGGTATGCCATAAGGAACTTTAGTTGGATTTGAGAGAAAACCCTGAATAACTACTGTCTGGCTTCTACCCAAAACCCAGATCAAGATCCACTTAATTTTGTAAGTACTGAAGTATTACATGATGTGGCAGGCAATCAAAGACATTAGCTAAATCAAGAAACATTATGCCACAGGCCAAATCAATGTTACAAGCCAACGTTAACTGATCACAGAGCTCTGCTAAACAGGTAAATGTAGATCTACCTTGAACTCCATGCAGTGAAGACCTATCAGTTATAAGATCTTTGTTATAATCTCTAACTATTAAACTGTGTTTTTCTGCATCACTGTACTGTACACTGTATGCGGTATTTGGAATCACTGTATTGTACATTGTATGATGTTACTGTCATTCTGCTTTTCAAACTGTAATATGAATCATATTTGTATTTGGTATCTGTATGTTGTATGTGGAGCTTTTTTCTCTCCAAGCCTCCACTGAAAAAGGACCTCTGTCCAGTTGGACTTTCCTGGTTACCAAATGTAAAATAAAATAAATAAATAAAACCAGGCAAACATCTTTCAAAGTATTTCACTAAAATCAAGGAAATGCTAATAACTCAACAGTTTTTAACATCTGACACTACACTAAGTTAAAAGAATACAAGCAAAAGGGAAGAGCAACAGATTGAAAAGTTTTCCTTTCATTTATTGTGATCACAAGAACAGCTCTTGAGAAACAAGTCTGGATGAACAGATGGCAAATGAGATCTTAAGTACATCAAACAGAAGGGGGGAATTGTGGGTAACTAAAGAGTCAGAGCTCTTGGATCCAAAACTCTGGCAGAAGGTGTCAAGGCCGGATCTGATCAGATCTGACAACCCAATCGGATGAAAATACACATTAGATCCACTATTCATTTTGACTTTCTCATAAACTTGTCTGAATAGTCTGCAGATCTATATAGGGACAGTCAGTTGGACATTAAAGTTGTTAACTTGGTGATACCTTGTTCAAATAATCCATTACAAATCAATGCAAAATATGAAACTGTTTCAGACATTAATTTGATATCATACAACCAAGCATCACTTACCTCAAGTGGCCCACTAGGATGAATATAGGACCCTTGGGAGTTGACATTCAAAATAAGCTTTTTGTGTGTCCATTCTTCCATGTTAAAGTTTATACTTTGTATTACACATTTTAAATACACAACTTCTCTGGTGATCATATTGTGTTCATTTATGTAAGCTGGGTACTTTTTGAAAATTGCTAGTGTACTTTAACCTAACTGCTCTTTGTAAAGCTGAAACACAGCTAAATTCAAGTTTGCAACACGCACCACTCATCTGATCACTGCAACACACTGTCACAAGGCTTTTCTAGCATGGTTGCCTTAAGTCTATCAAAACCAATTTTCCCAGCTGAACAGTCTTAGTAAAAATGTTTTACAAGTTCTATGCTGTACAATACAATACATGACAACACTATGACCAGACTTTCCCAAAGGGTTTAATAACTTTCACATATGAACTACTACCTAGAACCAGACCCAATAATGTATATGATGCCTCTGTGTACCATTTGTGACATACCTCTCAAATTTAGATATAAAAAATTCTTGTTCGTAATACGTTGCACCTGTCATTATAACACGGTCTATTTAAGGACAGCTAAGGTATACAAGTATTGTGTCATATGGAACGATTTCCAGTAATTTTAACAAAAGAATACACTGTTCAAAACTTTAATCTGGGTTTGCTATAAGCAATCAAATGAAGTGTTTTGCAATGAATCATGTTTTCAAGAACTACAGACAAGATTTCACTGACAAGTTGTGTTTAGATTTAGTTGAAGTGAATTATAGGTTAATATTAAGTTATTACTGCAAACAGTAGAGTCTCCTGTGCATTCAAATTTGTTTAATCTAACAATATTCACAGGTACTCCATGACTGAGTAGTAACTACCATTTTAGCAGTATACATTCTCTAGAAGAGCTCCAAGTTCACATTTTTTGGTTAGGCTTCTTAGACTGCATAAATATATTTAATGTCTTATTAGATCTAACATGCTTGTAAACTTTGGTAATAATCCTCAAAGTATTTCACTAGGATTAGAAAGGTATTGCATCACATCTGTGATCATGCCTGTGTTCACTACCACTTACAAATTTCAACTACCACTTATAAGTAGCTTTTCCTTAGTAGATACTCTGTAATTAAAAAGAGCTTCACCAGACTTCAATCCCACTTTGCAACAACATGCTAATAGTCTTTTCTGATATCTCATGAAACCCTACTTTTACGCAGTCTATAATGAGCTATGCCACTAAATGTTCTCTATCTCGTTTCATATGATTTGATGGTATATTCTGTACATCATTAACACCAGCATGAATCTACACAAACATATATTGGCAGTGGAATAGTTCCAACCTACTAACCAATTCATATGTGTCAATATGTCTCACTCCAGGAAAGGTTGAGATTATTAATGATTACAAAGATCATTAACAATGCTTGACAAAGTTTTAGTGCTGAATCAACAATAATGAGACCCTCGCTCAAGTAACATCTGGCATCATCCACATACTGGAGTCTTGACCTTTGGACTATTCTATGCTAGCTAAATATAGTTTATCTACTAGTTATGGAAAGACATAAAAGCTTCATAAGAGGATTTGTTTCACCTTTCAGTTTAGGTGGACTCATTTTCCCCTCTTTCTATATTTTTTGTCCTCTGGAGTTTCCGTTTCCTGGTACACCAGATTACCATCAGGAGACCTCACATGCTTTCCTGCCATTATTACTTCAAGGAAAATGTGTTGCGAGGGGGGATAAATGAAAATGTGTTGTGAGGGGGGAATAAATGAAAATGTGTTGTGAGGGGGGGATAAATGCTGTAATGTTGCATCAGGTTTATGAAACTTCCATTAATGTCCTCCCCATTAGTCAACAGATTCTGATATTCAGTTATTCCACAATAATTATTACCCACCTTAACCAGTTTTATTTTCCTGTTATTTATCCCATTTTTCATCTATTATATGTTCTATTAGGTTATTCAAACAGTAAATGTTTTCCATAGTTTATGATTTTTATTTTTAAGTCATTCTTTCTAGATTAAAAATATCATTGGTTTCTTTAGGTTCTCAGTCTGTCTTATCAGCTAGATGGAAATCTCCCTCACTGGTGTTTGCAAATAGATGTTTACTGGAATTTATTTCATTATTTCCTCCTTCACCTTTTTTTTTTTTTTTAGGAGTTGTCAATTTCAACTGCTGCAGTTTCTACAGCTTTGCCTGGTAAATCACCAGCAGTACTGCTTCCAATTTTTTACGTACTCTGCGAATGTTTTTAAAGACAAATTTGCTAAGCATATACAATCTAACCCCCCTTTTAAATTTACTCTGCAGTATGAAAAGCAAGTTTTACAATATTTTATAGTATACACATTCAAGTGCCTGTGTCCAAATTGCTTATAATAAATTCTGCATTTGATACTATAAATAAAAAAATATTTCAAGTTACTTTAGAGCAACATTAAAGTCTTCTGTATTACTACCGAAACTGCTATATACAGAGAAAATTAATAAGATTACCATTTACCCAATGTGTATTTAATGCAAAATTTAACTACTGCTCCTCAATGACTGAAACCGTTGTATAACGAACTAGTAAAATAAGACATAAGCGATATAAAATTCAACACTTGCCTATTACGAAAGGTTAGGCTGCCTATTGTTTAATGATTAAAAATACTGTATAGAAACCTATGATTATCGGCCTGCAGTTAACTACTTTGAATTAAACTCATGGCTGTAGAGGATAACAAGTCGGAAGGTTGTTGGAATACACCCACTGTGCTCATACGCAGAATTTATAGCATGCAACAGCGGTTGCTATATTAAATTCAATAATATGTAGCAAAAAATGGTACACAAGACAAAGGTTATCGGGCTTTACATAAATTATTATAAACAGTGCCAGAGGCTGCATCTCAAAGCTAATTAATTGTTTTCATAAACACTGCTAACTGCAAGCAAAAGTTATAAAACCTAGGAGGTCATAATTAATTTTGAACTCTGACTATAATGTGAGGGGATGTACAAATGACCCAGATGAATCAGTTATATGACCAAGTGCTACAGTTACATAAACATGAAGCAACTTCCTTCTGTGAGAATCTAACCACACAGTCTAAAATGAAATGTGCAACTTTCTGTTTAACTAAAGAGATGCAGTTGCATGTCTAACTTAAATTAGCACAAAATGTCTAAGCAGAAATACAGCCAGATGAGACATCTGTCCTAACTAAAAATTACAGCACTCACAACAGAGAGCTTAGAATATAGTAACCAACTGTTACACAATACTTACAACAAAAATGTCTACAAATTGTTCTCTATTATATTTTAGTGTACATAACAGCAATAGAGTTTAATAATATGTACGCGGTCATTTCACAATTTATGTGCAACTTCTCTTCAATTAAATAACCTACAAACATTCCATGCTTCTTAAATATGATGCACATGCTTTTCATTAGGAAATATAATATAATCTTCTCTCTTAGTGAAATTGTGGCTTAAATGAACTCGCATGCCGAATACAGCTTTGATCCTTTCTCATTTCTCCTGTTCATCATGCTGATCACGCAAGTCATACAAAATGTGTCTATACCTTCATGATGACATGCAGCTCATAGCTGCTCATTACCGAACAGGTTTAAAGAAGCTGTAAACCCAAAGATTAGCTAGAAGGTGCCAATTAAACACAAACACTAAGCCCAGTGATAATCCCTTAATCCTAAACTACTCATTTTAAAAAGGAAAGAAAACATGCTGCCATACTCTTAAGCCACATACTCAGTTCCTCAGCCATGCAAAGCTGTTACAGTGATAATACCTTAAGACAACACTGCTTGGCAGTGCTAATCACAATAGCTCACATCAACACCAAGTTACAGGATTACCAATTGCACATTTGTATGCATGGAGTACTTGCACAACTCAGACTGAAAAATAAAAGCTACATTAACTTATAATATGACATAACTGCTACAACTCCTGGAACGGAATGAGTGTTATGTTTTTAATTTACTCCCTCTCACCATTTGATCTCCAAGACTTTGCTCACACAATCAGGCTTGGCCATTCAAGAATAAATCCAATCTTTATGAAATGGTATTTAGTGGGGTCGGAGTTTAACATACAACCTTAAAATGTCTTAGTAAAGCTCGTACCCAATAACAACACATTTTGACAATTAATGCAGTCCAAATGATTCAACCTCAGCTCCCACCACACCACATACTACTGCATACATAATCTTATAATGCCTTACTTCACAAGGCTAGTACCCAATAAGAACATATTTTGTTTGACTTTTAATGTAGTACAGCCGATTCAACCTCAACACCCACCACACCACATCTTATTACACAAGTAAACACATAACCTTAGAATACCTAACTTAATGACACTTCTTTAATATAGCGGATTTAGATAAATTGCTACTGTCAATGTACCAATATGACTAGATCAGTAGTTTAAATCAAATCTCAAATCTGTACCACAACAGAACAGAAAAAAAACAAAAAAAAAACAGGAGTAGAGGACTGAATGATACAGCCGATTACAAAAAGTTTGCCAGAGACATTGTTAAAAGTGTCAGATTTATAGCTCCCTTCTAACATCCAATATAGATTTTCACCGATCTTGTATAGTTCATTATGTATGCAACTATGATGTCCACAGCTGTTACTGCTAGTTTGTACCAGACATCAAGAATTTTCCCAAAGGCATGCCCCTCTTATCTTTCTTGGAATTCACTCTCCTTTAGTTTCTTTGTCTGCCTAGGTCCACCCCCATTAAGCTCCAGCACATAGTCAAAAAGGATCTACTTTGAACTCAACTGCACATAAAATCCATGCAGAATAATACTAGAACATGAATGGGGGGGGGGTATCAAGAAGTTAGCTTCCACTTCCCCAAAAGGCAAGGAAATGTAAACAGTTTCAGTTTCCAACAGTTACATTACTGACATGGCTTCAAAATCCCTTTATGCACATCAAAAATACAATAAGCCTAACAAAAAAGAGTAACCATTTAAGCTTAATCTGAAATAAGAGAGATATTTGCTTCTAACCTTAAGGGGTTGTTCGTAAATGGATAAATCCAGTGGTATTCTTAACAGATAAAGAGGGGGGGGCTAAACATTAAGTTCATCCCATAACAGATACCTTGAGCTTCTTCGGCTTGGCCATCTTCAGCTTTTTCTCTTTCTTCGGCCTCTCAGGTTTGGCACCACTCCCACTGGCCCCTACAGCAGCCCTAGCAGCAGGGGCCCAGTAATCAGTAGGGAACTGGCTGCTGGGCGGCGATGACATCTACACACATGTAGTTAGGGAGGGAAGGAGGAGGGGAAATAACACATGAATTGACAGAAATGCAAACTAAAAGATAAAAACAGAAAAAAATGAACTGAAATAAACAATGAATGGCTCTTAAAAGGGTCACAAGATTTTCACTCTGCTAGTCACCATGTACAGCTTTTGCTTGGAGTGTTGGAAGAGCTGTATGCTTGCTGATGTGTTACACCTGACGTTTTAGGACACACCAACTACACTGTTGCACCACATCTGTGCAACAGTGCTCTTGCACTATGTACTAGCAGTGACTGCAGCTGGTAGAAACTATTGTATGAAATGCAAGACTGTGTACGATGGAATAAAAATGGCATAATGTGTAGTATGTGGAAAAGTAAGGACTCAACAGTAACACTGCACATAATTTGCATAAATAACTACCAGTATGGCAGGCAGGATTTGGTTCACGCCAGCAACCCTTGTATGTAGTATATTCATGTACACAACTGTGTAGCTATACAATTCCTAACATAAACAGACTGTCTGTAGAAAGTGTGTGTGCAATGCATGTAGGAATTTAGGTGCCTTCAGAGTATCCACAAGTAGGGAACACTACATCACTGCATTCATGCAAGAGCAAAGAAAACCACTGCCAGCTGACTTAATATTTACAAAGTCTATCATAATCTATTAAGTCTGTAAGACTAATTTTTTATTTCTAAGGAACATGTTTAACACATTGGTCACACAGAGCACACACCACTGTCCATAATCTACACATGTTTAGTCACATACCTTTTAGACATGTTAACAGGAGGTCCATCCTCTACAATAGCAATACTAAAGGCTGACAGGCATTAAGACCACTCAGCAAGTGACACGTAGCTACCAAGTATTTTCCACCAATCCCATGATACACCAAGGTGACAAACCTCTCTAAATCTTTGATACCTCCCTAAACACTTAATGAGGAAAGAATGGGTTTAGGATGATTTCTGTTACATTATTGGAACTCTTCAAATTTGTGAGCAAAAATATATTGGTTGCATTGTCTTGGTATATACTTCAAGAGATTTTTTTTTTCTTTTTTTTGGTAACCTGTCCTGAATAATTTTCTCTCTTGTATGGGTCTAATCTCGATTTAGCTGTTATAGGTTCACGGATGTGAACTAGGCTAATGGCTCTGGAGCCTTTACAAGCCTAGCCCATAGGATTACGCTGGCATCGTGCCACCAGACCTTAGTTCCCAGTGCCTCTGTCAAGTACAGCCACTGGAGTGATCCCCGGGGTGAATTTTCCATTTCCCATCCACTCATCAAAATTTCTCTTGAAGAGGGCCAGTGAGGCGCTCTGCTTGACATATATGGGAAGTCTATTCCATAACATGGGCAGTCTGTGGGTTATGAGCCTGTCCTTCCAGCATGTTCTGTTTGTGGTAATGAGGTTGAGGTCTCTGGAGCGGGTTATTTCGGAGGGACTGGGATTTCTTTAGATGTAGCATTTCTACCAGAGCTGGGTCAGACATGGCTTTAAGTCAAGAAGAGATCGCCTCTAAGTAGGCAATACGAGACAGAGAATAGTTGGAGTTTTTTGAGTCTGTCCATATAGGGCAAGTGTTTAAAGCCCGAGATCCTCTTTGTGAGGTATTTTTGCAGCCTCTCCAGTTGTTGTAGGTGTCTAGTGAGGTACATGCCAAATGAGGCATTGTACTCTATGACTGGCCTAATGAGGGAAGAGTAAAGGGAGACAATGACCTTTTTCTTCCTGGATGCAAAACCCTTAGTAATGAGATGTGCCACATAGGACTTTCTGACCACAGTGGCAATGTGGTGGTCAAAAGAGAGGTTGCCGTCAACCTGTGTTCCCAGATCTCTTATGACGTCTTCTGTGTTCAGTGGACTACCATCGATGTGGTAATTCATGGGAACCGGGTTTTTCCCAAAGGGGATGACTACACATTTTTTGGAATTGAGCTTAAGACCATGGTTCTGACACCAGTCATTGGTCTCAGGGAGGCCTTTCTGTAGGATGTCATCACTTGGGAAGTTAAATATGGCTCCCAACTTGCAATCATCTGCGAACTTTGTCAGCCAGAGTCCCCTCATACTGGCCTGGACTTCAGAAAAGTAGATACCAAACAGAAGAGGACCCATGACCGAAACCTGTGGGACTCACTTGTGACTGGTCGACAGTCTTGACATGGAGTCAGCTACTTTCACACTGTGGGTTCTATCTGTGAGCCAATTTACAACCCACCTAGTAATATAGGGGTTGATGCCTAACTTAGTGAGATTTTCTAGGATTCCTGAGTGGGGAATGGTATCAAAGGCCTTGGCCAAATCAAGGTAGGCTGTATGAACCACCTTGCCTTCATCCATAGCTCTGGTGACCGACTCGAAGTCGACCAGGTTGAGCAGGCATGATCTAACCTTCACAAAACCAAACTGTGTGGGATCCAGAGTTTGGAGGTTCCCTATATCTTTGTTTATTTGGTCCATGATTATGCATTCAACCGCTTTGCATATCAGACTTGTTAGGCTAATGGGGTGATAGTTCCCAGGGTCTGTAGTCCCGCCTCCTTTGTGGAGAGGGATGACTGTAGCAGTGCGCCATTCGGTAGGGACAAAGCCTGAGGTGGGGCTGTGAATGAACAGCGTACACAGGTGAGGTGCCAGTTCACTCTGTAGTTCATGTAGAACACATCCAGAGATATTGTCAGGACCCATAAAAGCTGTATTCCTGGCCTTGGACAGTGCTGTTTTAACCTGTGCAGCAGTAATACTGGGTGCCTGGCCATCTACTGATATTGTGATTGGTCCTTTGGTGGGGGAGAGAGGGGTAAAGTTGGCACGGAATCTGTCGGACAGTATATTGGCAATATCTGTTGGCTCGGTACAGGAGGTGCCATTGTGCAGCAGCTCTGAGCAAATCTGGGAATTGCCGTGGTGATTCTTTACATAACTACAGAAGGCCTTGTGGTTGTCTTTACTATCTGCTGCAATTCTGTTTTCACAGCTAGCTTTAGAGGATTTGATGAGGCTGATAAGGGAGTTTTTCCAGTCTTGGGACTTCACCTTATTTCTCATCAGTTTCCTCCTTCTGTTGTACAGTTTATTTATGGCAGGGGAACACCAGATTGGCTTCCTTTTTTTGGAGGAGAGCGTCTTGGTTCTATTGGGTATGGCGAGATGCATGCATTTGTGTACATGATCGTACAGGGCATTAGTGTATGATTCGGCGGTCATGCAGCTGTTCTCCAATTGCATGGGTGCCGTGAAGTTAGCCACCTGTTTTTAGGAGCCCAAAGTTAGTTTTGGAGAAATTTTCATGGTGGTTACCTTTGCGGGGGTGGGGTGGGAGGGATGTGGATTTCCAAGGTGATTAGTTTGTGGTCGGATCTAACTAGGGAGTTGACTATTGGTACAGAGCAATGGTCACCCATGTTAGTAATGACCAGGTCAAGGATGTTGCTACCTCTAGTAGGGGTAAGAATGAGCTGGTCCAGGGCATTGGAATTAATGAATTCCAGGAAACGGTGGGCAAATGTATTGGTACACGAGTAGTTTTCCAAGTTAATGTAGGGGTAGTTGAAGTCTCCCAGTATGAGAGTGTTAGGTTGGACCCTAATATTCTCCAGGATGCTTAGGAAAGTGGAATGAGAGTCTTGGGTCATGGTTGGGGAACTATAGCAGGCTACGACCTGAAACTGCTGTCTTACCCAGTGTTAGCTGCACCTGAAGTATCTCTGATGCATCATGTTGGGCCACCCGTCTGGAGGTGTGTGCATCCTTTATGAATATGGAAACACCACCGACTTTGGAGCTTCGGTCCAAGTTCTGGGGCAAAAAGGTATGGAAATAGTTACAGCCTGGTAGTGCAGGGATGCTATCTGCTGGCTTGAACCAGGCCTCTGTTACAGCACTAATGTCGATGTTCTCCATTTTAAGGAGTGATTTGAGCGAGTGCATTTTGAGATTTAGACTTCTAGCAGTGAACAGCATGACCCTCAGACTGCATTGGTTTGTAGCGGTTACGGTGGTAATTTGGTCTTTGGAACACCGCCTAAAAAAGGCATAAGGGTAGCAAGAGCCTTGGCCAGTATCCAGAAGCCCAGGGATGACTGATGCAGGCCAACTCTGGCAAAGCATCTAGGTCTGTCAGTCATGTCATCCCAGGCAGACGGATACTGGATCCCCTTAGAATGACACCAGAAACTTAGCCAATTGTTGAAATCAATCATTTTCTGCTTGTATTGTGGTATCATTCTGGGTGATGGTAGGAGGCTGCTCAGGGCTGGGGTCATACCCGTCTGGGCTACATAATCCAAGAGCTCCTCCATGTCTCTTTTCATGTAGTCCCGGGAGGTACGTCTCAGGTCATTCACACCCACATGTACAATGACAGAGTCATATTTGTACCTGTTGTTGAATGACCTGAGTGAGTGTGTTATGTGGCGGATCCTGGCACCCGACAGGCAGCTGACTTGTTACTTTCTCCTTATTCAACCTAATGAGTGGGACATCAGTGTGCCTCCTTATCGAGTCACCTATGACTAGTGTGATGGGCATGCTGTTTTGCCTTAGGGGCTTTGGTTGAGTGGCACACTGTTTAGGAGAGTTAAGTGTGTCATAATCATAATTAGTGTTGTGTTGGTCGAGTGCGTTTCTGCCTTGGAGGTCTCTGCGGTTTGTGTAGAATTTTATTGAGAGCCTCCGCGAATGTGGGTGTGTGGTTTGTTTATGTGGAGGCAGTGCTGGTGTGTGTTCTGGAGGGTTATGTGTTGCATGTGTTGCGGTGCAAGTGTTGACCAGCTATTTCGGTCTTGGCTGCAGAGTGCATGGCTTCCAATTTGGATATATAAATGCATCTCTCGCAAGTCTGAGGGTTGGGAGGTAAGAGGAGAGGGTTGACAGTGTGCATGAGGCAGTTGCTACATTGCCTCAGGATGCCCAACCTCACCAGGCTAACAGGGGAAAGCACAGGGAACTGACCTTTAACCATGCCTGGAGGGGTGGGCATTAATAATAATTACTGGAGAGGTTTCCTTGTAGAACGTTTAATGGTGGTAGCACTGTTGTGTACTACAATAATTGCTACAAGAAGTCTGCTAAAGTGCTAGACTAATAAGCTAATAAAAGTGCAGGAGAACAGAGAACTAGCAGATCTAAGGGAAAATTTGAAGAACACCGCTCAAAAGCTTACAAAAAGTCCTGGATATAGCAAATCTGTATCTGGACTACACTAGTTCCAGCAAAGGCAGGAAACTTTTTTTTTTTTTTTTTTTTTAGTAGAAAGTGAAGAGACAGAAGATAATGAGATAATTCAATATGCAGACGGTAAAGGGGTGGGCCTAAGCTAAAGGGGTGGGCCTTTACTAAGTTCTCACTATTAACAGTAAAATGAGCTGATGTAATGTGACTGGGGGGGGGGGGGTGTCCAGTACCAACTTTATACCACAGGTAGGCAACTCAAAGCCACTAAGACAAAAATACCACAACAAGAACTGGGAGGGTGGGTGAGAAAAACACAGTTGTACAGATTACAGAGATATTAAATCAAAAGTGCAGACGATAAAATGAGGAAAAAAAACTCTCATCTTTTCTCAATATCACAGCTGGCAGTAGGTCAGTCTCTCTGCAGCAGCCTGAGCAACAGGTATATCTGATTTAAAACACTGGCTATTTAAGGCACAGAAGAGAAACTAGCCCAAGGTGTGCCTGTGGGAGGAAAATTCCTCTCCAGCAAAGTCTTTGGACTGCCTTGGGGATAACTGTAGAACCCAAGTGTCTAATCTGTCAAAAGTAAACAAAAGGTCACTTCTGGAAAGCAATCACCTATACAGAGTTTGCCATCCTAAAAAGGTGAAGGGCTTTCCCTTCTAAAGACGCAGGAAGGCCTAGCAGTTTCAGAGGAAGTAGTATGACTCACTTAAGGCTCTCACTGCAGATTACCAACAGGATGTCAACTATCCACCCAGATCCTTCCCAGATGACCCATGTTCAAAAACTACCTGGAACTTGGACAATGAGGAGGGGCTGGTCCACTTGATCCATTATTATCTCCGCAGGGGAAGCTCCAGGTGGTTTGTATCAGCAGTATTCATAATAACTCTTTAGAACTGATCAGTGTGCAGTAATGCGAGACACATAATCAGCATCCTAATGAATCCCATTAAAGTCCTCCTGTGACACACATCACGTGCACAAGTGTAACTTACACTGGTCTACTGCATTTACATGCAAATTTGAAATAGCATCACTCTTCATGTGGGAGCCAAGCAGTGACCGTTGCTACTGTAAAGGATACTTGGCAGTCAGACAGTTGTACCACTACAGGATGAAAGTTTCAAAGAGGCCACTGCATATGGCTTGGAAAAATCCCAATATGGTGCCTCAAAGTAGTTAAAAGACCAGTTTCATCCACCCAAGACCCTGAGAGAATGGGATTTTTAGTCAGAGTCTCAAGCCTGACACCCTGATCTTGCTAGAGGACTACAAAGAGATTCTGGCTCCTCACTATCCAGCTGTCCATCCCAAAGACTAAGAATCCAGAGTAATGGACAAGCTAGGGAATCATAAGCATCACCAATCTTGATTTGCAGGCACTAAACTGCATTTCAAGTGAGACCTCACCAATGGGATGCACAACAATCAAGAGACTGCCAGACAGACCCATAAAACACGAGCTGCTCCTCCAGTCCAAAGTTCCCTCAAACTCAATGAACTTTATGAAGTGCACTTTCTGTAACACTATTGGGCAGCCATGGTGGTGCAGCGGTTAGCACTGCCGCCTCACAGCAAGAGGTTCTCCGGTTCGATTCTTGGCTGGGGTGCCTTCTGTGCGAAGTCTGCATGTCCTCCCTGTGGTTGCATGGGTTTCCTCCGGGTGCTCCATTTTCCGCCCACATCCCAAAGACATGCAGTAGGTGGATTGGACACACTAAATTGGCCCTAGGTGTGAATGTGTGCATGTGTGCCTTCTGTGGAAGGTTGGGCACCGGGCTGGCAACTCAACACTGTAAAACTCCACTACCATACATGAACGGACAGATGATCCGCTGTGGCGACCCCTAGCCGGGAAAAGCTGAAAGAGGGAGACTTTCTGTAACGCTATTGCATTCACCAGTGCTATGCTACTGTACCCTGTGCTACAGTACTAGTGGCTTCATTTGGCAGACTTCCCAGAGCATACCAAAGAGGTTTTTACGGGTCACCTTTTCCAAGCCCATGCATCTTTGGTCCATGAAAAGGAAAGACCACCACAACTGTAGATATAAAATTCTGACTGCCTCAAAGCAAACCATTTTTTCAGGATATAGAAAACTCAGGATTAACATGTGGTTCTGGCAAGGCTCGTAGCAAACCCTGAAACCTGTTAGCTTGAATGAAAACCAATAACAGTGACTTCCAGCAAGGTGACAGGCTGAAAGGCAACAATTCTCTGTAAACCCCTGGTGGCTACAGTCTGCCTAGAGTCAGACGACAGTAATTTTCAAATGTTGCCCAACTATCGCACAATGGAAAGTGCTCAGAACGATTTAATTAAACAAATTGTTTTTACTGAGTTTTGTGAGTTACTGGATATTTGAATGCTTACATTACTGGCTTTTGTTTGCCACAGTCCATTTTGAACTAGTGAGGTGTTTCATTGGAGGAGTACAAATGGTTTTGCTGGTTACTATCCCAAAATGGAGGCAGCCAAGGACCATCTCTCTACCATGCATAACAGATGGGTGAAAAAGGAAAGAAATCTCTATAGGATGAAAAAAAAAAAAAAAAAAAAAAACCCAAAACACCAAAACCCAACCTATCCTAGTAGCTCTTCCCTTATTAGATGGTTCCACCTCATCAAAAGGTCTCCAAAGGGTGTAGGAAGATACTCAAACTTCTTCCAAAAAAGGGCCATCCAAAAGATCCTATCAAACCAGAAGTGGATAAGATTTTTATTACAGGTTTTTGTGATATCCAAAAAGGGAAAGAATTGCAGACCAGTTTTGTTTTTAAAACAGTCTAAACAGCTTTAACCCCAAGCAAAATTTTTGCATGGTCTCAGAACAAGGCAATCCTTCCATGTCTTCTAGAAGTAGACCGAATACACTTTTTGAATCTCCAAGATAACTACCCAAACACCAAGATTGTCAAGGGGGTATTGTCCACTTCCAGAAAATACAGTTGTGTTCATTTACCATAAATGTAGATTTCAGAGTGTATTCACTGTTGCAGTCCTGACTACTGGGGATTACCTGCTATGAAAGCCCTCGGCCAGCCCGTCTACCAGAGAAAAATTCTTTCTGGCTCCCAGGCTGGCAGACTCCCTGACTGACAGCATTACATTTGGGTATAAAGGTAGCTAGCCTGCATCATAGCAGTGTTTTCATGACCTCAACTAGGAGGAGCCTTAACCAGACAGAAGGCATCCAAAGGAGAACCTGACATAGGAAGGGACCCAAGGAGGGGTCCCATGGCCGAGTAGCAAAACAGGATCAACCTACACAGTAGGCTAAAGGGGTTCATTGGAGGGAAAGAAGACTGTGACCGTGAATACATTACATTTACCATAAATGAAGATGTTAGAAAGAACTACACTATATTCTTTGCGTTTCACGGTTGCTGTCCTGACTATTGGAAAGATGCCCAAAGATGAAAGGAGGGAGAAAGGTGCCTGTGAGGAAGTGAGGATGCCCTGCAAGACAGCAGTGGCAAAGTCTGCTCTCGACCGACCGAAGGATGCCAGGTAGTAGTGCTTGAAGGTATGCACCGATGACCAGGTGGCAGCCTCCAAGATGTCGTTGGTGGGGATATCCTTTAGAAAGTCACTGGAAGCAGCAGTTGTCCTGGAGGAATGAGATTTTCCTCCCTACTGGTGGCACCTCGCCATGTGAGCTATAACAAGAGCAAATGCATTGTGAAATCCATTTGGAAATAAGTTTGCTTAGAGGCAGGCTTGCCTCCTTTTCCAGAGGCAAAGGTAATGAAAAGCCCATCAGTCTTCTCAAAGATTTTGTCTTGTCCAAATGAAACATATCTGTTTGTGCACCACCAAGGAATGCAGAATTCTCTCCTTTTTTCGAGGACTGGGGAGAAGGTAGGGAGATGGATGGCCCGACTCAAAAAGTGGTCAATGACTACTTTAGGCATAAAAGGATGGATTGGTTCTGAGAGAGGCCCTATCCCTGTGGAAGATGAGGAAAGGTTCCCACAGTCATGGCTGAGGTGATTTTCCATGTCAAGAACTTTAGGACTATAGAAGCTGCTGGCTCAAAGGGGGGGGGGTCACTTTCTCTAGCAGAAAATTAAGGTCCCAAGGAACAGCAGATTTCCTTCTGGGTCATCTAATGTGGAATACTTCTCTAAAAAATTGCTTTAATAGTAGATGGGGGGGGGGGAGGGAGAGAGTTTGCATATGCAGAGATGGCAGACACATGGATTTTAATGGAAGAATGAGTTTGGTCTGCTGAAATCGGGAACCATCAGGTATTCGAGAATGCTGAAAACATGCAAATTTGGGATCTAGGTGGTGTTCTTTGTACCAAATAGAACATCTTTTCTACTTAGCCGAGTAGGATTTCTTGGTGCTAGGCCTTCTAGATTCTTTGAGGGTGTCTAGCACCTGTTAACTTAGGCTGACCTCATTGTGGTTTGTTGAGGGATCATCCATGCTGCAAGGTTAAGAGTCTGTAGATTGAGGTGTACAATGTTTCCCTCATTCTGCATGAGGAGATCTACTCTCTGAGGGAGTAACCATGGGCCTTGTTTGGGGAGTTTCAGGAGGAGGGGGTACTAATGCTGTCTGGGCCCATCAAGAGTTATAGGAATTGCTCTTGGGCCATCTTCTCTTATCTTGAGCAGAATTCAAGGAAGGAGGAGTATAGGGAGAAATCCATAAATGAAAAGCTTTGCCCAAGGGAAGAAGGCATCGGTTTTCCAAGCTGTTTCCTCTGTTTGTTCAAGGTAAAGAATTTTTGCAGGTGTGCATTTTCTTTGGATGCAAAGAGGTCCACCTGTGGAATTCCCCATGTTTGGGTTAGGGATTGGAAGGTTTTTGGGTGCAGATGCCACTCGCGAGGGTCCATCAAGTTTTCTGCGGAGATGGTCTGCCAGAGAATTCTGAACTCCTGGAAGGTATTGTGCTATCAGGTGCAAGACAGTGATGAAGGCTTACAGCCAAAACCAGTATGTGAACGGTGAACATCAATAAATTATTTCCAGGAAGCAGTGCTGTCTTGTATTGTTGGCTATCAGGTGCAAGCCCACAGACTGAGCAGTTTCCTATATTTGCACTGCTAGACGGCACAGGAATGTGAACCTCCCTATCCATTTATGTACAACATAACTGTGGTACTGTCGGTCTTGATTAATAGGACACCTGGGGTCCACTTTTCCTTGAAGACTAATAGACCCTTTAATAATACTACCATGAGTTACTGCCAGTTGATACGTCTGTCCTTGGATCCAGAATCCCACTTCCCCTGGGTTTGGAGGTTTTGGAAGTGAGCCCTCCCATGCTGTCTCAGAGGCATTTGTGGTTAGTGTTTGAGCCTGAGGGGAGATTCTGAAGGGGCGGCCCTGACTTTGAGAGCAAGCTTGCACCCACCATGCATACTCTGTTTTGAGGCAGGGGATCAGGGGGATTTTGGTCTCTACAGACTGTGAGCTCTGGCACCAGACATTTATCAGGTACCACTGGTGTAGTCTCGCAAGTGGGAACCATAAGGATGCATAAGGCCATGTATCCCAGGACTTGAAATTCCCTTGCTGAGATGCAATCTCTCAACTTGATCTTGTGGAAGAAATCTGTCAGGAAACAGACTTTTTCGAGAGGGAGGAAAGCCAGAAGTGTCCCCAGGAAGACAATCTTTTTTGTTCATGAAGTGTGGGATTTCTATAGGTTCACTGTGAATCCCAGTGAGGAAAAGAGGTCCTGGGTGAATTTCAGATCACTGAGGAGCTTGGCCTGATCTGCTGCTCGCACGAGGCAGTCATCTAGGTAAGGATACATATGTACCCCCCCAGTCTTGCAGACAGCTATTGCTGGTGCTAGGCACTTTGTCAACAGTTTTGGTGCTGTAGAGAAGTCAAAGGGCAGTGTGCAGAAAATTGATAGCGACTGGATCTTGCCCTGAAGCAAAGAAATCTTCTGTGGTACTCCTGAATAGGGATGTGCACGTAAGTATCATTTAGGTCTAGAGAGACCATGAGGGCAAGGGGGGATCTCATGGGCAGCAGATTTTGGAGGGTTATCATTTTGAACTTTGGCATCAAGAGGGACTGGTTGAGGTTGGACAGCTCCAAAATGGGGCGTCAAGAGCCTTCCTTTCTGGGGACCAGGAAGAGCATGGAATAGATTCATTTTCCCTGCTGGGCAGTGGGAACTGTTCTACTGCTCCCTTCAAACACAATATCTGGACTTGAGTCAAGGTCTCAAGTTTTTTTTTTTTTTTTTTTTATTTTGGGGGACATCTGGATAACCCAAGTATTTTAAATGCTCTTTGAAAACGAGTCTGTAGACATCTGCAATAATATCTAGAACTCATATGTCTGAGGTGATGAGGATCCAGGTGTGTTTGATTGCCTTCCTCATAGCTTTGGGGTAGGAGGTAGGGGAGGGGAAGTTGAGTCATTGCTGTTCTCTGGATGTGGTTTGGGGTCTATAACTCCCTTGCTTAGGTGCCTGAGGATCACTGCCTGCCCCTTCGATGGTTGCCCATGTCTGATTGGCCTATTCCTTTAAGGTTTCCTCTGTTTACTCCTAGGCTGGACGGGAAAGGACCAGTGTTTGGCCGGAAAATTTCTGCTGAACCTGGTTGGTTGTACCTAGTGGAAATCTTTTACTGTCTGCATTAACTTAGCCTTACCCTCCACCTTTTTAAGGATGACTTCTGCCTTGGGCCTGAATAGAACCTCCTTGTCAAGGGGGGCATCCAATAGGCTAGACATGACATGTTCTGGAAGAGTTTGTTCTCGGAGCCAAGCATGTCTCCTAACAGATCCAGTAGTAGCTGCTCTGCAAGATGCTTCCATGGCATCATGGCCACAACAGAGGGAATATGTTTAGCTAGGTCAGTCAATTTTTTGTCAGATTTTTGTCTTCAAGAGTGGAAATCTTTTGTTTATGCAGTTCTAGTATAGTCTGTTGGTACTTAATCATATGAAATGGAAAATTTAGGGCCCTCTTGGCAAGGTGGTGGATGTATAAACCTTCTTGCTAAAACTGTCAAGGGCCCTGCTCCCTTTGGCTGTAGGAAACTGGTTCCTAGAGAAACTGGCTCTGGCTCCTTTTGCTCCTGAAGTGATAACTTCAGGGTCAGCAGTAGGGTTTCTGTAAAGATACTTATGGGAATACTGAACCCTGTAAAACCTGTCTTACGTGGGGCAGGTGGGAGGGAGTCCGATTTAAAGGAAGATTCCTGGAAGACATCTTCCACACTTCCAGAATAGGAGGAACAGCCAGTGGCTTACGCTTGCCCAAGAATTCCATAACCGTCTTTTTAGTCTGTGGGTAGTCCTGAGCTTCCCACTGAAAATGTTGCTTCATGGCATGGAGGGTCTCTCCAAAGGTGTAATCCTCAGAATGTAAGGCAGAAGGGAGGATTTCCTCAGAGTCTGACTCCTCATAGGAGGTTTAAAGATGGGCCCTCCTCTGACCCAGGGTCCTCAATTTCAGAGCTTTCCTCTGAAGGAATGGGATCCAGGGAAGTTACTTAAGGATAATCTCTTTTTTGTTTCCTAGAAGTAATCCCTGGATCTTGCCTTGATCTGACAATGGAGAGCAAGTCCTCTGCTAACCTGATTAAATCCCGCTGTGACCCCTGAGAAATGGAGTAGGAGGGCCTGACTGAATGCCTAGGGACAGAGGTTTTCTTGGGGATGGCCAAGGCCTTAAGCCCAAGGGCATCCAACGACCGGATGCCGGTCTCAGAAAATTGAAGTAAATGCACTGGAACTGGTGTGGGTCGATGTCTGGTTGCAGAATCTCTGAGAGGAGCATGCTCCTCAGAAGCCAAGGCTTGCAGAGCAGCCCTTGATCCAACTGATAGACCAATGTCAGTGGCATATGTACCGGTGGATGGAGCCAATATGTCGGATTCTGAAAGTGTCTCAGAGGCCTGAGTCAATGGATTAGAAAAAGAAGTGGGCTGAGAAAGTGCCTCACCTTGTTCAACAATAACAAGCCTGGAGAGAGAAGCAGGTGGCGACCGATAGCTTATCTTGTCCATAGGTAGGTACTAGGCTATCTGCCCGAGGGCATTTATAAGCCTAGCCAGAGTGTGTCGGCTTTCGCCACCCCATTGATTAATTAACTGATCCTCTGTCAAGCACAGCCAATGAAGTGATCCCAGGGGTGTATTTTCCGTTACCCATCCACTCATCAAGGTTTCTCTTGAAGAGTGTTAGTGAGGGGCTCTGCCTAATGTAGTTTGGAATTTTGTTCCAAAGCATGGGGTGTCTCTGTGACAGGAATCTATCCCTCCAGCATGTTCTATTTATTGTTGTGGCGAGGTTTAGCTCACTAGAGCACATGGCTCACAGTAACTTGGATTTCTTTAGGTGGAGCATGTCCATCAATTCTGACTTGGACATGGCTTTGCAAGTGAGGCAGAGATCACCTCTGAGTAAGCCATATGCCACTGAGTACAGCCGGAGTTTTTTCAGTCGGGCTGTACAGGACATATGTTTGAGGCCAGTAATCCTCTTGGTGAGGTACTTTTGTGGTCTTTACAGCTGTTGTAAGTGTCCTGTGAGGTACATCCCAAATGGGACATTGTACTCTATGATGGGTCTGATGAGTGACGAGTAGAGGGGCACTATAACCTCTATTTCTAGATGTGAACCCTTTAGTAATTAGATGGGCTACACAGAAGGATTTCCCAACTACTTTGGCAATATGATTATCAAAGGAGAGATTACTATCTACCTGGGTCCGCAGATCTCTTATTACCTCTTCTGTATTAAGGGGGCTGCCACCTATGTGGTAATTCGTGGATGTTTTGTTTTTCCCAAAAGGGATTACTATGTATTTTTGGCATTTGGCTTACGGCCATGACTACGACACCAGGTGTCCATCTCAGTAAGTTTGGAGGATGTCCATGTCAGCCGAAGAGTCAATTATGGCTCCCAGTTTGCAGTCATTGGCGAACTTGGTTAGCCATAGTCCTCCTGTGTTTGCCTGCACTTCCGAGAAGTATATGCAGAACAGTAGGGGTCCCAGGACCGATCCTTGCAGGACACCACTTGTGACTGGTTTAGAGTCGGACCTGGAGCCTGCTATTCTTACCATGCGAGTTCTGTCTAGGCCAGTTGGCAACCCATCTCGTGACGTTTATGTTCAGGCTGGTGAGTTTTTCTGTAATACCAGAGTGGAGAATGGTGTTGAAAGCTTTGGCGAGGTCAAGGTAGGCTGTGTGAACCACCTTTCCTTCGTCTATGGCCTTGGTGACTGTCTCGAAGAAGTCAACCAGGTTTAGTAGGCATGATCTGCCCTTAAAGACAAACTGAGTTGTGTCTTTGGAGGTTCCCAATGTCTTTGTTAATGAGTTCCATGATGATGCACTCCACAGCCATGCAGACCAGGCTAGTCAGGCTTATGGGGTGATAGCTACCGGGGTCAGTTGTGGCCCCTCCTTTGTGGAGTGGAATAACCGTTGCTGTGCACCATTCTATGGGCACGTAACCTGTGGAGAGGCTGAGGTTGAACGGCGTGTTTAAGCAGGGGGGGGAGGGGTTAGTTCATTCTGTAGCTTGTGCAAGATTCAGCCTGGGACACCATCTGGTCACATTAACGCTGTGTTTTTGGTTTTTGAAAGGGCTGTTTTCACCTGTGCATCTGTGATTTCCGAGACACTACACTTTTCCGGTATTGTTGTGCGCCCTTTTGGGGGTGAGAGGGAGGTGAAGTTTGCACTGACTATCTGCCAGGATGTTAGCAATATTAGAAGGTTCAGTATATTTTGTGCTATTTTGCACTAGTTCAGTGCATATCTGCGAGGTGCCACTTAGATTCTTAACATAGCTAAACAAGGCTTTGTGGTCATCTTTTGAATCCTTGGCTATTTTTCTTTCGAAGTTAGCCTTGGATAATTTTATGAGGGGACTTTAATTTCTTACTGATACTGATCAGGGATGTCTTTCCTTCTTGGGATTTACTTTTTTTCTGAACTAGTTTCCTCCTTCTGTTGTATAGCCTGTTTATGGCAGGGGTCCACCAGACTGGTTGCCTTCTTGATCCATGCATCCTTGTAGTTCTGCATCTTGGGCAGCGTTATCCTTTAGCGTGGGGGCTGTGAAACTTATGATTAGTTTATGGACAGATATAACCAGTGACGGGTTGACCTCCGGTGTGGAACACCTGTCACCCATGTTGGTGATGACCAGGTCCAATATGTTTTCACCTCTGGTAGGAGAGTTTACCAGCTGATCTAGGGTGTTTGAGTTGATGAATTCCAGGACTTGCTGGGCCTGGAAGTTTGTACTCTAGTAGTTTTCCCAGTTAATGGTAGGGTAATTGAAATTGCCCAATATCAGGGTGTTCGGTAGGACCTTCATGTTTTCCAGTGTCTCCAGAAAGGTGGAGTGGTAGTTCTGGGTCATGGAGGGTGACCTGTAGCAGGCCACAATTTGCAATGCATATATGCTCGATGTTAGTTGCACATGGATGATCTCAGAGGTATCATGCTGTGCCACTAACCTGGAGGTGTAGGTATCCTTGATGAATATGGATACACCCCCTCCTTTTGTGTTTCGGTCCGTGTTCTGTGGCCGAAACATGTGGTATGAGCTGTAGCCCAGTCGTACTTGGGTGCTCTCTGGAGCCTTGAACCAGGTTTCAGTTACTGCACAGATGTCAACGTTCTCCATACTGAGGAGTGCTTCGAGCGCGTGCATTCTGAGATTTAAACTCCTGGCGTTGAGTAGCATAATCTTCAGTTTTTTTTGTTAATTGTGCTGTTTACGGAGGTGGGTTTGACTTTTGAACCTTGCCTAAAAAAGGCACTATGGGGCAGCAACAGCCTTGGCCAGTATTCGAAAGTCTAGGGGTGACAGGTGCAAGCAGTCTCTTGCGAAGCAACGCGGCTTGTCGAGCATGTCGTCCCAGGCTGACAGACACTGGATCCCCTTTGAATGACACCAGAAGCTTAGCCAATTGTTGAAACTGATAATTTTTCCTTTATACTGTGGTATCATTCTTGGTGAGGGCAGGATGCTACTCAGGGTCAGGGTCATACCAGCCTGGGCTACATGATCAGTGAGCTCTTCTATGTCTCTTTTCATGTAGTCCAGAGAGGTACGTCTCAGGTCATTCACACCAACATGAACAATGGCAGAGTCATATTTGTACTTGTTCTGGAGTGACCCAAAGTGCTTGTGTTATGTGGCGGATTCTGGCTCCCGACAGGCAGCTCTCCATACCAACAAAACACCAGACCAAGAATAAAAATGCACCAGCAAATGGACTCAGGAAGCAACCAGAAAAAAAAAAACAGATGAATGAACAAGCCACGAATGTTGACCTAGGTTTCGTCTTTAATCCGACTTCATCAGAACACACCTTAATACAAATAAAGAACAACCTTATATACACATTAAAAATGACATCATCACTAGTCAATTGGGTAAAAACTTAATTAACATAATATATTATGAATAAATACAATTAATTCAAGATGAAGGCCAGCATACATGGTAATAAACAACCCCAAACCCTAAAATAATATAATATAAAAATCAAAGCGAAAACTTAATTGTAAAACATAATTATAAAACATAAAAATTGAATTTGATACTTAGTTCAGCCAAGTGTAACTAAAGTGCTCCAATTGAACTAAAAATTAAAAATTAAAACCAATCATGAAAGACATACAACAATACATTGCTGAGTGCATACATGCTGTATTAGTATATCCGATATTAATGTGAGCTAGTTCACCCCAATATATTCCTTAATTTTAAAATGGGCATAATAGAAATGCAGTCATTAATGCCTGGGAATTCCAATGCATTAAGTTTCAACTGCCACTTCATCTCACCTATATCTAAGTGCACATCCAGTTTACTTCCAAATCTGTCCACCAAAAACTGCTGGACCACACAAAACTTAAAATGATGCCTACTATTAGTGTCAATGTGCCTGTACAGGGCGTTGGTCTTTTTCTTTAGCCTGATATCAGACTGATGTTCAATAATGCGGTCTCTTAATGCCCTGCAGGTCTTCCCAATATAAAAGGCTGGACACCGTGTACACGTAGCCGCATACACGACCCTTGTGCTGTAACAATCAAAATGGGCACCAACCCTAACAGTGACACCAGCCAAGTTAAATGCGGCACCCGTCACATTAATCAAGTTACAAACACTACATCTACCGCACTTAAAGTTACCCTTACTTCTATAAGTAACAATGTTCTTGGTGTCATTCTTTTCCAATAATTGCTTAAAAGAAAATCCCTTCCTATAAACACATTTCGGAGGTCTCCCCAGTTTATCACTAACTAAATGATCCATTTTCAAAACCCTCCAATTGCTAGTAATAATGTCAGCAATATAAGGGGCATCAAAGGAGAAAGTAGTAATAAAGTATAATGGATGGCCAGCACCCGCCTGTGTACTAGTGTCATCATTCCTAAGAATGACTTCACCCATGGAAGCAGCATTAACTTCAACCTGCTCATTCCTAATGTCAATCTTTTCATACAGTAAAGCCCAATAAACACCATTAGCCCTTTTGGCTTTAACTTCATCTGCTATACAATCACACAATGCAACTGGGTAACCCCGCCTAACGAACATCAACTTAATAAAGTCAAGCTCTTTGATAAAATCAACATCCAGACTTGTCATTCTCGCCGCCCTGACCATCTGCCCTTTAACTATTGCCTTCTTCTGATGGTCAGGGTGACTACTTGAATAACTCAAATATGAATTGGAAAATGTTGCCTTTCTGTGAATAGTAGATATCAATTTAGCCTCAAGGGGACTATAGGCTAAATGCACGTCCAAATAATCAATTTCACTTTTACTCATACTGTGGGTAAATTTCAAAAATTCAACAGAATTATTGAGAAAATGAATAAATTCCCCAAACATATCATTTCCACCATCCCAAATGATAAACAAATCATCTAGGAAGCGGGTGTAATAGCTAATGTTGATTCCAACTTAATGCATTGGAATTCCCAGGCATTAATGACTGCATTTCTATTATGCCCATTTTAAAATTAAGGAATATATTGGGGTGAACTAGCTCACATTAATATCTGATATACTAATACAGCATGTATGCACTCAGCAATGTACTGTTGTATGTCTTTCATGATTGGTTTTAATTTTTAATTCTTAGTTCAATTGGAGCACTTTAGTTACACTTGGCTGAACTAAGTATCAAATTCAATTTTTATGTTTTATAATTATGTTTTACAATTAAGTTTTCGCTTTGATTTTTATATTATATTATTTTAGGGTTTGGGGTTGTGTTTATTACCATGTATGCTGGCCTTCATCTTGAATTAATTGTATTTATTCATAATATATTATGTTAATTAAGTTTTTACCCAATTGACTAGTGATGATGTCATTTTTAATGTGTATATAAGGTTGTTCTTTATTTGTATTAAGGTGTGTTCTGATGAAGTCGGATTAAAGACGAAACCTAGGTCAACATTCGTGGCTTGTTCATTCATCTGGTTTTTTTCTGGTTGCTTCCTGAGTCCATTTGCTGGTGCATTTTTATTCTTGGTCCCGACAGGCAGCTAACAATAACCTTCTGCTTGTCCAGCCTAGTGAGTGGGACGTCAGTGTGCCTGACTATAATCACCTATTACTAGTGTGTTAGGTATGTTATTTTGCCTTAAGGGCTGTGATTGTGCGGCACACCGATTTTGTGTTGTGTTGTCTGGTTTGTGACGGGAGGTGCAGATTGTTTGGGTGTCTGCTTTGGAGGTCTGTGATGCTTTTGCAGGTTTTTATTTAGAGCCTCCTAGTATGACTTTATGTATTTATGTGTATTTTTTGCCAGTGCTGCTTTAGTAGGTCTATGTGTGGCTGGAGGTGTGGTGCAAGTGTTAACCTTCTCTTCTTGACTGTCTGTTCCAGTCTTGTGTGGAGAGAGCTTAGCCTCCAGTTTGGCTGTATAATTGCATCTCTCACATATGTTAATGTTTTGTGGTAGGAGGGGAGGGTTGTCTGTGTACATGAGGCAGTTGTAACATTGCCTCAGGATACCCAGATTCACCAGATGGACTGGAAAGTACACATGAAATTGCCCTCTGGTCATGCCTGAATAGTAGGGTGAGCTGCTTAGTTGTTCGTTGGTGAGGGGTGAAGCCTTGCCCTGCTGGGCAATCAAGTGCCAGGGTATATTAGTGCTTGCTATTAGGATGCTTTTTGAGTGCTTAGGTTGAGGATTAGACTAGTTTCAAAGGAAAAACTGAAGAGGAGACTTAGTGGAGCCAGGAATAATTTAACCTTAGCTAACAGGCGCTGCCCGGCACGCAAAACCATGCAAACGCAGATTTTATAGCAGAGAAATGAAGGAGATAGAAATTAGCCCAAAATGGCCAATAAACTACTAACTTCTGGGCTGGAACCACTCCTCCAGGGACAGAAAGGCTGCTCAAAGCTCCCTTCTCTCACAGGTGAACAGAAAAACTTCCTTCTATCCAAGTAAGGTATGGGCAACTCAGAAACTTGCAACACAGCCCTGAATTCAGCACTAGCCTGAAAACCGGACTATACAAGCTTAGAAAGGCGGGAAAACAAGGATTTTTTTGTTTTTTTTTGAAAATATAAGGCAAAAACAGGAAAAAATACACTTAAAACAGCTTTAAACGACTACAATCAATCAGAAAATGCTACCGCACTTTAGTGTGCAGCCTACAACAATTAAACAAATTATTTAGGTTCATAGGTAGGTACTACGCTATCGGTCCAAGGGCCTACGTAAGCCTAGCCAACAAGGTTCCATGGCTTACGCCACCCAAGAAAGTTATTTTCCTGTGCCACTGTCTAGCAGAGACACAGAAGTGATCCCCGGGGTGTATTTCTTATTTCCCATTGATTCATCAAGATTTTTCTTAAAGAGTGCTAATGAAGAACTTTGCTTGACATAGATGGGTAGCCTGTTCCAGAGTATGGGAAGTCTCTGGGACAGGAAATCTATCCCTCCAGCATGTCCTGTTTATTGTGGTGACAAGGTTTAGGTCCCTAGAGCAAGTAGCTCGGAGGGATTGGGATTTCTTTAGGTGTAGCATATCCAACAGCTCTGGGTTTGACATAGCTTTATATGTTAGACAGAGATCACCTCGGAGTAGGTGATATACTACGGAGTAAAGCTGGAGTTTTTTGAGACGGTCAGTGTAGGGCATTTGTTTGAGGTCAGTAATCCTCTTTGTGAGGTACTTCTGTGGCCTTTCCAGCTGCTGAAGAAGTCTTGTGAGGTACATTCCAAAAGAGGCATTGCACTCTATAATGGGTCTGAGTGTCGAGTAGAGAGGAACAATGACCTCTTTTTTCCCTGGATGGGGACCCTTTTATGATGAGGTGTGCTATGTAGAAGGACTTCCTGACTACTGTGACGATGTGACTATCAAAGGAGAGACTACTGCCCGCCTGGGTCCCAAGGTCTCTTATCACACATTCGGTGTTAAATAGATTGCTGCCTATGTGGCAGTTCATGGGTACAGTGCTTTTACCAAAGGGGATGACACTGCACTTTTTGGCACTGCACTTGAGGCCATGGCTCTGACACCAGGCATCTGTCTCAGTGAGGCCCTTCTGTAGGATGTCCACATCATTTTGGGACTTGACTATGGCTCCTAGTTTGCAGTCATCTGCAAATTATCTTAGTTAGCCAGAGGCCCTCTGTGTTTGGTATCTACTTCTCTGAAGTACAGGCTAACAGGAGAGGACCCAGGACGGAACCCTGTGGTACTCCACTTGTCACTGCTTTGTGGTCAGATTTGGCGTCTGCAATTTTTACAGTGTGGGTTCTGTCAGTGAGTCAGTTGGCAAACCATCTTGTGACGTAGGGATTTATACCTAGTTTAGTGAGTTTAGCTATAATTCCAGAATGGGGGATGGTGTCGAAAGCCTTGGCGTGGTCAAGAGAGGCTGTGTGAACCACCTTACCCTCATCTACGGCTTTGGCGACTGCCTCAAAGAAGTCAATCAGGTTCAGTAGGCATGATCTGCCTTTCACAAACCTGAACTGGGTGGGATCCAGAGTTTGGAGGTTACCAATGTCTTTGTTAATGAGTTCCATGATGATACATTCCATGGCCTTGCAGGCCAGGCTCGTCAGGCTAATAGGTCGATAGTTCCTGGGATCAGTGGTGGCTCCCCTTTGTGGAGTGGGATAACTGTTGCTGTTCACCATTCAGTGGGCACGAAGCCTGATGCGAGGCTATTATTGAACAAGGTGCTTAAGTGGGGAGCCAGTTCGTTCTGAAGTTAGTGTAAAACGCAGCCTGGGATGTTGTCCAGTCCCATGGATGCTGTGTTTTTGGCTTTAGAGAGAGTGCAGCTTTTACTTGCGTAGTTGTGATTACAGGTACTCTGCATTTTCCCTGTATAGATATGGGCCCTTTAGGGGGTGGGGGTAAAGTTAGCACTGAACTTATCTGCCAGGATGTTAGCAATATCAGTTGGTTCTGTAATTTTTGTGCCGCTGTGCTGCAGATCTGGGTGTTGCCATAGAGATTCTTGACACAGCTATAGAATGCTTTGTGGTTGTCCTTAGAATTAGTGGCGATTTTGTTTTCGTAGCTAGCTTTGGAGGATCTTATAAGGGATCTCAGCTTCTTACTGAGGCTGACCATGGAGCTCCTCCACTCATGGGATTTTACTCTCTTTTGCAACAGTTTCTTCCTTCTGTTGTACAGTTTGTTTATGGCAGGGGACAACCAGATTGGCTTCCTTTTTTTTGGAGAATAGCATCTTGGTTCTGTTTGGGATAACACAATACATGCACGCATGTAAGTGCTTATAGAGTGCATTTGTGTAGGATTCAGCAGTCGTAACTGTACTGTCCATCTGCATGGGTGTCATGAAGTTCACCACTTCTATCTTAAGAAGCATGAAGTTGGCTTTGGAGAAATTTTTTACCATGGTTTCCTTAATGGGGGTGGGGGTGGGATGTTGATATCAAGGGTGATTAGCTTATGGTCAGATCGGACCGACGAGGAGTTGACTTCAGTTGTGGAACACCGGTCACTCATGTTGGTAATGACTAGGTCTAGGATATTGTTGCCCCTGGTGGAGGTGTGGATTAGTTGATCCAGGGCATTAGAATTTATGAATTCCAGAAAGCGTTGAGCTAAGGAGTTGGTACACGAGTAGTTTTCCCAGTTAATGGTGGGGTAGCTGAAGTCGCCCATTATTAGGGTGTTTGGTTGAACCCTAATATTTTCCAGTACATCAAGAAAATAGGAGTGGAAATCCTGGGGCATGGTGGGGGATCTGTAGCAAGTAATGGAAAACTGCCCAAACAGCCAATAAACTACAATTTTTGGGCCAAAAACCACTCCTCCTGTGGTAGATAGGTTACCTAGTGCTTACCACTCCCACTGATGAGCTTGAAGGCTTCTCTCCAAGAATGTCTAGCAATAAATCAGATGCTTTTGCTTCAGTTCAAAGTGCCCATGACATTAAATTCCAACAAAGGTTTTAGCCCACCTGTGTGCTTGGACTTAAATGAATGGCAGCAGCCATTTCAATGGTGCCCCATGACGGTCTTCCCTTGACAAGTGCAGCAGTGGGCATTCAGAGTCCGGTGGTCTTAAACTGCAGACCCTATGTCACACCAATGTAAAATATCCAAAGCCTGCAAAAACAGCACCTTCAATAGAAAATGAAGATCAAACTTGCTACAGGACCCCCTTTCAGCTTAACATTCTTACAACTTCAGTCTCCACAGTGACGTCTGTCCTATGTTGGGTAGCAGGTTACTCAAATCTGAAGATGGTCAGTGGTGTCTGTATTTCTTCCAGTTCTACCTTACGCATCAGTATCCAACACATAAGGACAGTTCTTCTAACTCTCTCTTTCAGGATATCCTTACTTAGGGAGTTACTGCTATTCACTCAGACAACACAGCAGTGGTTTTGAACATAAACAGCTTGGGGGACATGATCTTACCCCTTGTACTGAGAAGACATAAGAAAAAAGAATGGGCCATTCAATCCAATTGCTTTCTAGTGATAATTCATATGACAAGGAAGGCCAATTACCACATGGATAAATTTAGTTGCTGCCCATTGACGTTCCATGACCGGTCCTTCAGTACTTATGTGATGCAGAAGTCTGAGGAAGCACCCCAAGAATGCTTTGGTCCAAAAACAGCTCCTAGAATCCTTAACAGTTCAATTTTCTGATAAGACTCATCCAGAAAGCCAAACTACACAAGGCCAGGTCATTCTCACAGCCCCTTACTGGCCTTGACAGATCTACTTTCACCTCATCTAAAGGAAAAGCACCAGAGGTTATGAGCAAACAATGGGCAACTTTTTCAGCCATGCAGCAAACTTCCTCCAGATATTCACTTCCTCAGGACGACTACTGGGCTTCTCCAGTCTCATTAGTCACCAACAACCTGTTATCCTTTCCTGATGTTGTTCAAAATGTTTCATTTCACAAATTGAAGACTCAAAAGCCAGAGAAATGGACAAGCTTCATCATAAAAGCCAACATAACAGGGACTAGACCTCCTCTCACACCATGTCCTAGCTTTTGATTAAATAACTAAAATTGGAGATTCTGGGATGAAATACTCCTCTTATCAAGGTATACACAGTGACTATTACTAGCATCTGTGCTGCATAATACTGTTATTTAATGGCTTTATTTAAGACCTGCAAAGCCATCCTAAAACTACTTTCTTAGGGCTCTTCTAGGGGATCCTGTAGCCACCCCCCTGAGATTTGCACCCTTCTCCCTTTTGAACCTGCAGCTTCTGCAAACAGAAATACCTACCCCGGGAAGCTATTTCTAACAGTAATTTCTGCCAGAAGAAATTCAGAAACGCACCGGGCTTCCTATCAAGCCCCCACAACTGTATTTCATATTTTTACAATCATGCTCCATATGAATGCCACCTTTTATGACGAGAGAGACTAAACATTAGCCAGTTAATTTATCTACCTGTCTTTCCAAAATATTCTAACCATGGGAAAAAGATACAGAGACAGAGATATTTAGAGATGCATTTCCTCCACTGTGTGAATGTGCGATTATGTCACAAGTTATCTGCAAAGACAGACCGTTATTGATTTCTTTCTCTAAATAGGAAACTTGATGAGAGGATTTTTTTTAAGCTCAACTTAGCCAGATGGCTGCCCGACTGCACACAGTTTTGCCACAATAATGGTAGGCCCTTTGCTACTTTACTCAATGTTCATTCCTCAAAAACAGACACTATATGTATAGCCCCATTTCCTATTTATGTTACTCTCCACTTCCGGCTTATAGTGCCTTGCAGAACTGTGATGTCCAGAGCAAGGTCCTCCTCCAAGGCCACTATTTTAATGTTTTATGGATTATGTTCCCATTGGAAAGTCTACCCAGGAGGATTTGTTTGGGACCTCCTCCTGTCACTACTTACCATAGCCACATATCTGTAAGAGTAGATCCACTCTTCAAAATGTACTCATCCATCTTTCCCATCAAGGCAAAGCTGGCCTCTAGTCTCCTTTTTCACCATATGACACTCTTTGAGCACCTTTTGTGCATCACATGAAAACTCTGGAGACATCTGATACTGTAGTGCATCACGGAATGGGGAGGCTGCTTAGTAATCTGGCATGGTTTTAACCACAGAGTTGTCTTAATGCCAGCCAGCTTTTGAGTTGTTACAAAGGATGAACTTACTCTTACACAGCTATCGTTATGAGAAATGCATTTTTTTTTTTTTTTATAACAAAGAATGGTTTCGATTTGTGCCACTGCATGACTGCAACAAAATGCCCTAACATGATTGATTTAATCATGATTTATTCATCACATATATGTATTTGGGTGTACATAAAATATGCACAAGTATGCAAGTAATGTGTTCAAATGTATTTAATGCGAGCATGAATTAGTGTACACAAACGCACCGCATGCAAGTGATGTCTTCAACATTGTGTATTAAACATTTGCATAGTCCATATACACAAAACGTGGACATCAAGTAAATGACTTTTTATAGGAGTGTTTTTTATGCAAGCACAGTATACATAAAACACGCAGTGTGTGTGAAAGTTTATGTAAAATAAGCACAGTATTGTGAATGATGTGTTTATCAGAGAGTACTTAGCAATGATGTGTTCAGAGGGTGCATTACATGAGAGCACAAACTGGCATACATTAAACATGCATAGTATGTTTAAGACAGCACATATAGTAGACACAAAACACTTGTGTGCTCTTATATACAAGTACAGATTTCGAAAGGGAAATTTGCAAAATTTCATGTGTCTATATATTTTGCAAGTAAAAGGCCTCTACTTCACATCAGTCAGCAGCACACCGGTAGAAGGCTCTGGGCCAATTTTTTTTTAAATTATGCGCTTTTTCTAGAACATGTTTCTTCTGGGTTAAAACTGTGCTGACGAATGTTTAATGACGTCACTGTCAAACACTACTCAGTAACGCATGATTACATATTTTACACAACTGATACATTATTGTCCAAGCACAATCATTTTGCCTGTTAATACATTTAGGATTTTAAGAATCTAAAAAGTACAGTTTTGTACCTACCATAAATGTAGATGTCCGAACTGGATAGCATCTGCAGTCATAACAACTGGGTTGTCCTGTCGTCAGGCAGCCCTTCGGTCGGCCGGATTCCAAAGTCCGGGTCCGGCTTCGGCTGATGTCGCACTTCACCCGACGTCATCTCTGCTGGTCTTCGGGTATAAAGGCACCAGCCGACGCCATTTTCCTCAGTGTTTCTTGCCCCAGATGCCAGTTGCCCTCTTGGAAGGCTAAATTTTGGGTAAAATGCCAATGTTTCCAAAAAGATAGAAGGCAAACACAAAAAATAAGCATATATGTACATATATACAAACAAATACACCATAAGAGACTCCCCCCACCAGCTAGCTATTAGGGGGGTAAATACCCTAGGAGTACCATAGAGGGGAAGGAGGGAGGGTAATCCTGACTGCAGATGCTATCCAGTTCGGACATCTACATTTATGGTAGGTACAAAACTGTACTATGTCCTTCATGGATGCATCTGCAGTCATAACAACTGGGTAGAATACCATAGCCAACTAAGGGAGGAGGAAGTATAGATTATGGTGTGGTTAGGATCCCTTGCAGTACAGCAGTGGCAAACCCTGCTCGGGATCTGGAATACAGAGGTAAATTATAATGCTTGGCAAATGTATGCACGGAGGTCCAAGTAGCCGCCTCAATAATGTCCTTGGTTGCCACTCCTCGTAAGAAGGCTGTGGTAGTGGCTGTTGCTCTTGTAGAATGAGGCCGTATGTTCTGTGGAATTGGTTTTCCATGGAAGGAGTAACATAATCGTATGCAATTTCCTATCCATTTAGAGATTGTCTGTTTGGAAATTGCTTTTCCTTCCCTTCCTGTTGCATAGGCTACAAAAAGCTGGTCAGTTTTTCTGTTACTTTTTGTTCTGTCCAGGTAGTAGCGTAGCTGTCTGTGTACATCCAAGGTATGCAGCATTCTTTCCCTTCTGTTTTGTGGGTTGGGGAAGAAGGTAGGTAGGTGGATTGCCTGGTTTAAAGACACTCTGGATACCACCTTAGGCATAAATGTAGGATTAGTCCTCATGGACACTATCTTGGTGGAAGATTAGGAAGGGTTGTACTACCATTAGGGCCTGAAGTTCAGATACCCTCCTTGCTGAGGTTATTGCCAGTAGGAAAGCAGTTTTCCATGATAGATGCTGTAGGTCTGCTGTTGCTGCTGGTTCAAAAGGTGCGAGTGTCAACTTTTCTAGTACAAAGTTCAAATCCCAAGCTGGCAGTGGTGGTTTCCTAGGAGGTTTTACATTCTTGATCCCTCTGAGGAACTGCCTGAGTAGAGGATGCGAGAAGACAGGTGGATCAAAGCTGTATTCTGCTGAAATAGCTGATGCATGTATCTTGATGGAGGAATAGGACAGGCCTGTATGTAGAAGCTCTGCCAAGTACTCCAGAATGTTAGCAATATCTATATTCGACACATCTTTTCCTCTTTCAGCACTCCAAATGACAAACCTTTTCCATTTCCCTGCATAGTTCCTTCTTGTTGAAGGTCTGCGGGCTTCAAGGATAATGTCTTTAACCCTTTGGGAGAGATCTGGATTAGTTGCTGCTATGTGATGTGCCATGCAGTCAATTGCAACGTTTTTAGGTTTGGATGCATGATGCTGTAGTTGTTCTGAGTTAACATCAAAGGCATCAGGGGTATTGACCACATTTTGTCCCGAGACAAGCTCCTCAGCAATGGGTACCAGTGTTGTCTTGGCCAGTTCGGGGCTATCAGGATTATCCTTGGACGTTCCTCCTTGATTTTTAGTAATACCTTGTGTATCAAGGGAAGAGGTGGGAATGCATATGCTGTCAGACCTTTCCAGCTGAAGGAGAGCGAATCCACTTTCCATGCAAGTGGATGGAATGTCCTTGTGCAGAATTTTTTGAGCTGGTGATTGAGAGGGCGAATAGATCTATCTGTGGCATTCCCCATTTCTTTGTGATGGTCTTGAAGATGTCCGGGTGTAGCATCCATTCGTGAGCATCCGAGGTGGTTCTGCTTAACATGTCTGCTAGAGTGTTCTCCTTTCCCGGTACAAACATTGCCTGTAACTGGATGTTGTAGCTGAGTGCCAGGTTCCAAAGGTCCAAAGTCATTCTGCATAGGGGGTATGAATGAGTGCCTCCCTGTTTGTTGATGTACCACATGACTGTGGTGTTGTCTGTCCTTATCATCAAATGGCCTTTGAGAAATGGTCTGAATTTTTGGATTGCCAGTTTTACTGCCAGCATTTCTTTTAGGTTGATGTGCAGGTGAAGCTGGTCCTGCGTCCACAATCCTTGCACGCATTTGTCCAGCATGTGAGCCCCCCATCCTAGGTCTGAGGCGTCTGTTGTGATGGTTTGGCTTGCTTGATAGTTGAGAAAGGGCAGGCCTGGGTTTGACTGGCATGCTTGAGCCCACCATAGGAACTCCTGTTTTAGGCATGGGATTAGTGGAATTTCTGCTTCTAGGCTGTGTCTGTGTTGGGACCATAAATTCTTTAGGTACCACTGTAGTTTTCTCATATGCAGTCTGGCATGTGGAACCAAGATTATGCATGATGCCATGAAGCCCAAGGCCTGCAGAACTTTTCTTGCTGTTAGCTTGTTCTGGTTTGTTAGTGCCAAGAAGTAAAGAGGTAGTTGTTTTTGTTTTTCTGCAGTTAGGAATGCCATTTGTTTTACTGTGTCCAATTCCGCGCCCAGAAATGTCCTTGTTTGGGATGGAATCAGCCTTGACTTTTGTAAATTGACTGTGTATCCCAGTGCTTGTAGCAAGTAAATGACCCTTTGTAAATCTGTTGTCAGCTTGCTTTTGTTGTCCCCTTGTAACAGGCAGTCGTCCAGGTATGGATAAATTTGGATTCCCTGTAGTCTGCAGTGGCGATTACTGATGCCAGGCATTTTGTGAATACTCTGGGCGCAGTAGATAAGCCAAAGGGCAATGCTGAGAATTGATAGTGCTCTGATCCTGCAAGAAATCTGAGGTATCTTCTGCAAATTGGTCGAATGGGGACGTGCAGGTATGCCTCCTTGAGATCTAGAGTTACCAGCCAACACTCCTTGCCCAGCATGGGAAGAAGTTGCTGTAGGGTCAGCATTTTGAATTTTGGGACAATGATGTATGTGTTTAAGGTGGACAGGTCGAGAATAGGTCTCCAACTTTTTTCCTTTCTTGGAACTAGGAATAGTCTGGAGTAGAATCCTTTGCCTTGTTCTGTTATTGGTACTCTTTCCACAGCTCTCATCTTTGTTAATTGCATTATCTGCTGTAGAGCTTCTGTTTTTTGATTTGGAGGCAGGTTTGGCATTCCTCTTTTGACTGGTAAAGTGTGGAAGTGGAAACGGTAACCTTGGTCTATGGTTTGCAAAATCCACTTGTCTTTTGTGATATAGTGCCAGTTCTTCGAAAATAAGGTTAATTTTCCGCCTAATGGTGCTGCTATTTGTTCCCTGGTAGGCGGTGTTAGAATCAAGTCACTGTGATTGTCCTGTTGTAGTGGTAGTGGCTGTGCCTCTGTTATTACCTTGCCACTGTCGTCCTCTGTAGGCACCCCCTCTGGATTGATTTCTGCCTCTGGGACGTCTATTCCTGCCCCTTTGGGATCTTGTGGAGTCAGGAAATGACCAATTTTTGGCAGGCCAGTTCCTGCTAAACCTTGTGGGCTGAACCTGCAAGAAATCTTTAACCGTTTGTACAGATTTTGCCTTTTCTTCCATTTTCTTCATTACCTGCTGGGCAGGTGTACCAAACAAACTGGTCTTATCCATAGGAGCATCTAATAACTTAGCTTTGACATGATCCGGTAAGACTTGTTCCTTCAGCCATGCATGTCTTCTTATCACTGTGCCAGTCATGGCTGATCTAAATGAAGCCTCCAGTGCATCATAGCCACATTTTAAGGAATGGTTACTAACCTGTTGTATGTTATTTACCATTTCTAATAGATATTTCTTATCTATAGAGTCATCAGAGGATAGCTTTTTAGTTAACTGATCAAGCATAAACTCTTGGTATTGTATCATGTGAAATTGACAGTTTAAAGCTCTAGCTGAGAGAGTAGCAGAGGTGTAAACCTTTTTGCCCCATCTGTTTAAAGACCTGGCTTCCCTTTCAGAAGGAATAGGGTTTTTTGCTGTGGTCGAGGCTACTGCCTTAGGCCCCTGGGATATAGTTTCGGGGTCTGCAAGTTGGGCCTTGTATAGGTGATGATGAGTGTCTGGCACCCTGTAAAATCTATCTGGTTTGGCAGGTGCTGCAGGTAAGGAATCTGGTGCAGTGCAAACATCATTAAATGCATCGTCCACAACAGAGAGGACAGGAGGTATAGCTAAGGGCCTGTGTTGTGGTAGGTGCAGAAAAGTCCTAAGTCTTTTTCTGGAATCTGAGAAATCCTGTTCCTGCCATTGGAATTGTTCTCTCATGGCATGTAAGGTTTCCCCAAAGGAGAATTCTTCTGGTGGAGAAGCAGCTGGAATGGATTCTTCAGCATCTGAGTCTTCATAATTGGAGAAAGGAGCCTCTGGCTGGTCTGTAATATCTGAGTCATCCGCAGAATCATCAGAGGACACAGGCTCGAGGGGCTCTGCTCTAGGTCTCTTTTCTGGGGGCTGAGAGGCCCTGTCTGGGTGAGATTGAGATCCCCTAATTAAGGATATTAAATCAGAGTAAGCATTTGTGAGCTAGAAGCGGGCCTGGTTGAGGGGGGTTTAACAGGCACTGATTTAGTAGATTTGGCTGCTTTAGCCCTGGCAAAGGCCTTAATAGACATGGCTGCAGGAGGCCTAGCAGCACCACGTGCTGGGGTAGAGACATCCAAAGGGATGGTGTCTGATAAGTCACTAGTAACCACTGTAGTAGGTAAAATTTCTGAGGCCGATTCAAGTAAAGTAGCCGGAACCTCAGTAGTAGTCATTGATTCGGCTGTACTCTGATCATTTTTCTCGGTTTCAGCCGAAACAGAGACACTCGCGGTTTGTTTAACCATGGTTTCGGCCGAAACCGCGGACCGCGAGTGTCGGTCTTTTTCTTTGCGGTTTTTAACAATTTGGGTAGTCGGGGGATCCGACGGCATAATGTACGCAAAATCAGAGCCGAAAAACTGTTCAGCAAACTCCGACCGACACCTAAGCGTTCGTCGGTTGAATGAAGCACAGGCCGAACAGGCTGCTACGTCGTGGTCTGGGCCTAAACAAGGCAAACAGTAAGAGTGGAAATCTTTATGAGGTATTTGTTTCCCACAAGTTAAACAGTTATTGACTTTTTCTGACATCGGCTGAGGCAAGAAAGAGTCCCCAACGGGGTACTTAGCTTTTAGAAGTCTTCGGAGTATTCGGTAGTAGTAATCTCTGGATCTGACCGACCGGCACTTGCGAACAGCTTCTGCTTCGGGCGCCACGCGGCAAGAAAGACTTAGGAAAATGGCGTTGGCTGATGCCTTTATACCCGAAGACCAGCAGAGATGACGTCGGGTGAAGTGCGACATCAGCCGAAGCCGGACCCGGACTTTGGAATCGGGCCGACCGAAGGGCTGCCTGACGACAGGACAACCCAGTTGTTATGACTGCAGATGCATCCATGAAGGACATCAAATGAAACTACTTAATGACAAACAATGCAAAGGTTTCAGAATTCAGGAACAAAACAAAAACAACTTAACAAAACTAAAACAAGGACTACAAAGCTGCAACAGTTCATGTCAAGACAAACAATTTCCTATGTTTTCTTACAGTTTTAAGTCTGGGCTTATATCTGCCTGAGGATTAATGCAAGGCACATCAATGCAACACTGTACCACCATACAGACAGGGCCTGATTTTTCTGACTGTACTTAAGCACCTGTCATTCAACAAACCTCCTCTTATAATCATGATTAAGCAATATGCACACATGTACATACATAGCAAAAAATGTGCTCGCAGATCTCCTGGACTAGCACATGGAGGAGTCCAGGTCAGCATTCAATTTATCAGTATCATAAATGTGAAATACAACAGTGCACAACTCGGATATGCTGGAAACACCATAAATCATGTAGAAAATTTGTCTTAGCATGAACTGCTTTGCAACAAATCCAAACTAAACATACAAAGGGTATGAAAAAACATTTACATGCAATGATTAACACTGCAGCTGCTATAAGCAGCAACCGTATGGAAGTAAAAGTCCATGCCTGGGTAAAGAGGCTCTCTGCATCTTATATCAATACACTTTTTTTTCCTCTTAGTGCTAACACCAGCAGCATATAACATCTTGAAACAGTGCCAATTATTTCTATATCAGTAAGATAAACCAAAAAGACTTTTCTCACGGAGCAGGTCATTTTTTTCCTGTACTTTCACTGACTGGGCTACATTTTCCGTACCTTCGTTTATAACTTATGCATTTTCTGTCCCAGAAAACCAACAACCTACATCTGCTACAGATGTCCACCAATGGGAAGGACAGGCCTCATTTTCCCACTCAAAACTCTCAATATCATAAAGAATATGCCCACTGAATTTTCTCTGCTACTCCAAAACCCCCTGTGCCACATGACTTAAGACCCTTAAGGATGCCCAAACACTACTTCATCTACTAGAATAATCTCAGAGTACACATGGTGCTACTGTTTAATGTATATGGGGAATAGTGCTTATTCCTTTCAGTGGCACAATGAAATTAGCTTTATTACATCATCATAATTCCTTCATCTGTTCTATGCACTTACACACATACCCACCAACCTTCTCGCAATATGAGGGTGGTCCTTCATTTCACTACAAGCACTCTCTTCTTCCACTCCAAGCTCTGCAATTTAAGAAGACTTTTATTCCTACATTGCAAATTATAAGGGGCACTTTATCCTCAGAAGTGGTCTGTTCATCACTCTACACTGAGAGTTACATCCATTAACATCCTGTGGCAGTACACGGAATTCCAGCCTTCCTTATGGAGAAGGTGACACATGTTATACTTATGTTGTCCACACAAAAAGTTTTATCTTAATGTATCTCAGGGAATTTCAACTCTTCCCCCATGCGATAAACCACTCCCTTTGCTGTAAGATATGAATGAAGATTAAAAGTGGCTCATTAAACATGGACAGTCACCTGATCGTGATTTTTACTTTTAAAATGAGGGTTTAATCTGGGTAAGCAACGCAGGACTACTACTAAACAGTAGTGCAAATTCTAGGTAAACTCAGCCTACACCTGTACTGAAGAATCCTGCACATTCAGTATGTAATAATATGGGAACAATACTCACAGTAGATAGGTAAGATGATGATGGGGTCCCTGTATGCTGAAGAGGAAACCCAGGAGATGTCTGTAGGGAGAGGCTGGAGGAAGAGGGTGATGGAGTGCGACCAAGCTGAGGACTCTTCTTTCTGCAAGGTTAACAGTACCAAAAAAAAAAAAAAAAAACCTTGAATGTGTAAAATAACCACAGAATTATTGCCCTTTTATGTTACATTTACTTGCATATTTGTAATCATCAAAATGAATACTTACAGAAGACAAAGGACCTTAAATTTTACAGTACTGAGATGCTAACTTTAGATCTGAAGTAACAGGATCACTGCATTACAAATTATAAATTATACATATATGAATAAAAATACACATGCTGCTCAGATAAGCGGCCTGGCATCACTTAAAAGCCTTGCAACAAAACAAGGTGAAGCTTATGACTTAGACCACGCAAAAGTATGACAGTAAAGTAAAAAAAATATATATATCACAGTACTAAAGTAAAAACTTTACTCAGCATCACACAAAGAGAAGCTAAAAAACAGAAAAAGCTAAACGTTTCTATGTGACACCTTGCTCCTTAAGACTGCAAGCTATGACAGAAACAAGGTAGTGACTGAAAGCATTTTTGTGCAATATTTTTTGCGCATTTTTCTCAAGCCAAACTAGGATTATGCTTTTATATTACTGTTTTTCCCCAGTCTTTAGCACATTTAGTTTTGATGCATATACATACATATTAAACACAAATGTTATAATTCTCCAAAGCAACAACTTCAACATTGAATGCTTGTAAGTACATAAGCAGTCATTGATCTGTGTTTTGAACTTCTGATTGGTACATCAAAAAAGGATTACTTTACCAGCACATACCCAGCACATACCATTAAAACACTAGAACTAATATGCAGCACTTCTGGTATCAAAGTACCACTGCATCAGTAAAGAACTTATTGTACTTGGTTTAAGAGAGTCAATGCAACAACAGAGGTTCTGCACAAATAATGCCAATACGGTGAGAATCATAATCATTATAAGCAGCAATAATCTCTATTTTAGTACATGGAATGTACATGCACAGTCAATACAGCAGCATAAAGCCTCTAAGCTGTGGTATTTATGAAGAAAGTCACTATATACCAAAATTCCAACTCAGAATGCTTATCACTGCATCAAAAAAGCCATTAAATACATCACCATGATGAATAAACACATTAAACAGAAACCTCCACAATTTACTTGAAACACTCAGTCCTTCCAAACAAATCCAAATATCACTGACCAAGCTCAAGCTCAACTGTAAACAACTACCCAAAACAGAAAATAGAGAGGTGACCTTGAGGAAATCGGAAAAAGTGTTTCAAAGCCCCAGTCTATACAATGCAGAATTACAGCAGCTTACTGGTGATGCACAAATAGGGAGTCCATAAAATTACCAATAACACATGACAACTACCACAGAATGGCAAGGGAGTGGCACATTAAAACACGGAGCGATAAACACAACAGAAGAGATATAAACATGGAACGATAAACACAACAGAAGTGACATTAACTTATTTCGCATTGTTGGCAAGATTAGAGTCACACTAGGCAGCGACTATTCACAGAGAGGATCCAAGGAGAAATGTTCTGCTACACAAATGGGTATTACAGGGATTATTACCAAGGCAATAACACTGACAGTAAAGTAGGCACAAAGCAAGTATAATTCAAATAAGAGTAACATGTAAGACATAATTGAACTTTACTGCCAGCTTTAGAAGTTGTACTTGTATGTGGCACTAAATAATTTACTTATTGTCTTTTGTTTACCAGGAAAGTCCAACTGGGCGCAAGTCCCATTTTCAACAGAGGCCAGGGGAAAAAAGCCCCACAACACACACATTTACAATGAACAACAATAAAAATTAACATTTTAAAGCATTAGTTTACTAAAGACATTTTTCATATACTACAGAAGTCATATTACTTTACAAAAACCAAACACATGTTAACATGTAATAGCTGGAGATACAAGAACAATAATGCAAATAAGTTCAATATATGTATATCGACATTAATGAGGTAGGGTGTCAGTCGAGCAGGAACAGAAAAAAAAAGAAGGAGGAGGAAGGGTATAAGCAGAAATAAATGAAGCAGAAAAACCTCTGATAATGAAAAGGTTGCGATAACAGTTGATAAGTAAGATGATGAGGTGGGTAAGGACAGGGTATTAGTAGGGGAGGATCACACATAAAAAAGCTAACTAAAGGAGCAGTAATGGGGATGAAAGAGAGAGACAGGGATAAGAAAGGTGAAAGGGTGACTGAGACTGACAATGGAAGAGAAAAAGAAAGAGGAAGGTTTAGTCAGGATGGGAGCATCAGCATGGCTATGAGGAAGTTTGTTGTTGTTTTAGGTGGTGTTTGAAACACTGTCATGTAATCTTGTTTTAAAGTGGGTCAGATCGAGTTCCGGTGCTTAAACATAGGTTGAGCAAAGTGAGTTGCCTACAGTTAACATGACACGCCGACTTCATATAGAAAAATGGGAAAAAGGGGGCTGACTATGATTATGACAATGATAATGATGAGTCACCTGCACAGTTATGAGATGTGGTCCTGGTCAGGAGACATTTGTTCTGCGAGTGGAGATTCTTAGGAGGGAAGGAGTTTTTGAGGAAGTGTTTTAGTGATGGGCTGATGTTGGTTTGTGGATTAATTTTGTGTGCACTAAGCAGCTGGGAGCAGATAAGTTAATT
>NC_056744.1:1622132668-1622250168 GCF_019279795.1 Protopterus annectens
AAGAAGAGATAACCTGAATACATTGTGTACTGCACATCATTCACACACCCAATCAAATCATGCCCACTCTCTGCATGAGAAGCTTCTGTATTCAGTGGTGAACAGCATTGTTAACAGCAAACGAAACAGCAGTAATAATGGCTGTGGATGACATAATGATATTGGGTAGGGACTTCTTTCGCTGTTGACCTAGGTTCAAGTAACACATCAGGCATAAAAAGCCAGCTGGGGGAGAATACAGTAGCCGGATGACACAAAGCTTCCCTTCTGACAGGGTATTGTGAGCTCACCTCACTGTAGGTGTAGCCCCCAGAAAAAGAGGGGGACTACTTTCACAAGGAGCAAAAAGGGAAAGCAATACACCAAGACAAGACAAGACTGCTCTGCAGTACATAATCACATCCACATAGGGCTGCATGCACATGAAACCCATGACTGTGTTTACTGCACCACCAGCTTTCACTCCACTACTAGCTGCCCTTAAATTCAGGTACTAAAAAGGTACAATTCCCAGTGGAAAGCAAACCTCCCCAAACCAGTGAAATGGGGTACAAGGTGTCAGGAAAAGGAGCAAAAAAAGGACCAAGGATGGTTCCAGACACTGACAGGTATAAGGTCAGTAAAGCAGGTCCTTCATGCAAAATAAACCTACAACACATCAGATTTTGTATCACAATAAAATGGAATGAACTGGTGAACATTTCAATTATATACATTCAAACAGCTGCCTTACCAGAGGAGTCTTCCTCGATATTTTCATATTGTAACAACCTGTCCAACAAAAAGCTGTAGGAAAAAATGTAATTGCAGATGAAATATATTAATAAGAAACATTCAAGGTCAACACTTGCAAAAATCAAAACACGCACACGAAATGGTAAAAATGTTTGTCACCTTTTATCCCGAGAAACCTTAAGCAGTTTTCGTTGTGCCCTCCTTAGTTCCTCCTGAAAACATTCCTGCTCCTGAAGATACAAAAAACAAACACATGACAGCAGCCAGGTGGAGAGACAGACATGCAAAATATAAAACAAAATGTGGCATTGTGCATGAATTTCCACATTAAAATTCATACAAGTAAAACATTTATGGGGAATAGTACAATTCGTGCAGACTGTTATCTCATACTACAGACTTGCATTGCACCTCAAAAAATGTACCCCAAAAATATAAAACTGCAACACCTATAACTGAAAAAAAAAATGTACTTCCATGTATATGTACACAAAGCACATGGTTAGCTCTTCATTATGTCAGTCATAAACAGGTTACACAGTGCATAAGAAATGTGAAAACAGCTTGCACTTCACAAACCTGCATTTTACACCACTTAAAATTCAGAAGAGTATAACGGACCCTGCTATGTTATACAGATTGAAGATGGTGGCATTGACAAAAAGGCAGGAGTCACAGCTGGAAGTGGAAGAGTTAAAGATATTAAGATTTGCATGGAGTGTGACGAGGATGGACAAGATTAGGAATCTGTATATTAAAGGGTCAGCTCAGGTTGGACGGGTTTGGAGACAAAGCCAGAGAGGCGAGATTGCATTGGTTTGGACATGTGCTGAGAAGGAATACTGGGTGTATTGGGAAAAGGATGCTAAGGATGGAGATGATAGGTCTTCCTCTTAACCTAAGATAAGGTTTATGGATGTGGTGAGAGAGGACATGCAGGTTGGTTGGTGTGACAGAGCAAGATGCAGAGGACAAGAATAAATGGAAACAGATGATCCGCTGTGGTGACCCCTAACGGGAACAGCCAGAAAAAGAAAGAAGATAAAGTAGCACAATACAAGCAAAAGTGGGGATGCAAATGCAATATCAAGAAATGCAAGACTTGCACAAGCACACATCCAATTAATAAAAAGTATAGATACTGTAACAGGATTCCAAATGCAATATCATGCGGTACACATTCATTTTTTGAAAACAATAGGGCACCATGGTAGGTAAGTGAGGTCCCAAATGTAAGCACTCATTCAATGTGGGAATGCAGTAAGGAAGGCTGATGAACGCAGGAAGGAACATCACCAGCAGATAATGAGAAGTTATTATTGTTATTTACCAACAAATGAGGAGATCTCATTATGTCCCAATTGGGATATTAAGTGTGTTTCTGGATATTACATTAGTATAGTCAGCATCACAAACAAAAAAAAAAAAAAAAGCATTTTTGTGTGTACATTCATGAGAAAAGAACACAGACGAAAGTTATGACGGCAACATAATTACCTCAAAGGAACCCAGAGACCTCAAGTGGGCATCAAAACTTTGAAAAAATACAAGAAAGTTTGATGCTGCACGGCAAGCAAGTCAGTGGAACAAGCAAGTACTACCACTAGACTGAAAAGGTGATAAATGGTTAGAAAAGTCCACCTAAGGGGAGGCCGCAGAGCTAAAAACTAACTGAAATGAACTGAGGAATGCTCAATAGGACATCCTCTCAAAAAAAAAAAAAAAAAAAAAAGGCTAGGTGAAAGTAGGAAAATAAAGTAACTACATGATGATTAAAGCAGCCAAATTTTTGATACTTCTAAGGGGCATTCATAAAATTTTAACAGAAAATCTCAGCAGCAAGGTTCTCATTACTGGGCAAGATAGATACCCATGGCTGAGGTCCAAAAGCTGAAAGAGTCATCAGTAATATGCAGTTTATTTTGAAAACATTTTATAACAGTGGCACAATCTGAACAAGATATACCAAAGTTAAAATAGGAAAAGAAAAATGTAAATTTACTGGCAAGGAATGGAAAGAGATCAGAAAAGGACATCTCTTTCTTTCACTGGAAACCAATTTATTTATTTATTTAACATTTGTTAACCAAGAAAGTCTGACTTGGAACAAAGCCAATTTTCAGCGGAGGCCCAGGGAGAAATGCTCCAGATGTTTCCATTAGTACTAGACAGTGATGTGCACTCATTACAGCCAGGATGATAAAGCTACATATATTTTTAATAGACTGAAGAGATTTTAATTTTCTAGTACATGAAGGAACAAAAAGTGTTGAACCATATTCAAGATGAGATAATAAAGTACCTTTGTCTACCTCTCAGGTGAAATAAAATGAGATACACTTAAATACTTCGGTTTCTGTCCAAAATGAAACTGAAATGAAAGCAACTCAACTAAAGAAATAGTTACATATGTAAAGTGGCAAATGGCTTCAACAGGAACACCAACAGAGTTGTTAACACAGATATGAGAACAAAAGAATCCGGATTTAATGCCAAAGATCACAGATTTAGTTTTCATAGTACTAAGTAACATTCGTTTAGGACAGAAACTACAGTTTAAAAGGTCAGCTTCAAGTGTAGTTTTCATACGTGGCATGGAGAAGAATGACAAATAACCGTATTGTTACTTTAAAGAATTACCTGGACTTCAAGAAGGTCAGATGAAAGGGAGTTACTAATGATGGAGAACAGTGATGGAGCTAAAACTGAACCTTCAGGACCACTCTCATCTAATGAAACAGAACATGAAAATACATTTTCAACACGATGAATTGTGCAATAGAGGATTTAAAAAACAGTTCATGTCAACACTAAAATGAACAAGGAATAGCTGGGAGTTTAGTAAAACATGATCTACAAAGCACTTGTGAGATTAATTCTGTAAATGGTTTTGGAACATTTCATCAGTTAGACAAGTTACAATGGCTGATACAGGTTAGAGAACACAGATTTTGAATCACACAGGGATGCAGCCATGACTGAGATACCACTGACCTGGGTTCAACTGACAGGCCCAAGACTGCAAGAGTCTGCTGGGGAGTTAGAATTAAGCAACCAATATTGGCTTGCCCATTTCAGACAAAGGGCTGCCCAACACCCCAAAAGGGTGAAGGAACAGGGTCTCCAGAAACAAAGGGATCCCATGACAGTACAGTGCAGCACCAAGCAAAATGAACAAGGGAGCAGAAGCACAAGTTGGTAGTGCGTAAAATGACTCACATTGCTGCATCCTAAATCTGTGAAAAGTAGGAACATTAAAGTGCATATAAAAAATCCTCAAAGGCACTACATGAAAGCCAACTGGGAACAATACTCTCCTCCTAATGCATTAAAAACAAGCCATTGTTACTGAAAATGTATTTCCTTCCTCAGAAATAAACTCCCATTAAAGGTGACATCACCAGATGGAATGGAGGGAAACAAAGTAGTAATAGTGAACACCAACATTTCAGTCTAGAATGTGCTTCTTTAAGGAATTTTATACTCTGATTTTCTATGACAACATCTGCAAGTACAAAAGGATTTACAATATTCCTAGTATCACTGCTCAGCAAATGGCTGATCTGCCTCTAGCCCTAGCCTTACCAGTGGCAACACTGCTACACTTTCTAGTACAACAGTAAAAAATGCCACATACACTACTACTCCAAATTTGCATATCATCACCTTACTTTGCTACCAGTTATAGCATATTGTCCGCTTAAAAAAAAAAAAAAACATTCCAGCATCAGACTTACATAGATAAGGAATTTCAACTTGCGTTTCAGGTTTCTGTACTTTCGTTTATAGTCTACCTCCGTTTCAGGCTGCCCATTCATTACTAAAAAGAGACAAAAAAAAAAAAACACACAGATTAACACACATATACATCTTATTTTCCCCTCTGCAGCACAAAAAACTCATTTGTAAATACAGAGAAATGTTAGATTGCCATTTTCCAGTGTGTGAACAGTTCCCAGGATGCTCCTGGATATTCTATAACACATATGGATAGCACAATTGTGTTGCGGTTAGTGTTACTACCTCACAGCTTTTGACTGTCAAGTTTAGTTCCCAGCTAGGTGTCTTCTGTGTGGAAGTGTGGAGTATACATTCCCTCTCCATATCTCTCAGGATTTAGCCATGTTCTCTGGCTTCCTCTCATTTCAAAGGCAAAGTCAAAATGGCAAACCTCTATGCTGCCCACTGGTCCATGCAGCGTACATGTGTTCAGCAAAGGACCGTCACACCATTCAGGATTAATTCTCTGACTTATGCCCACTGCTTGTGGTGGCAAGCTCCAGCTCCCCTGCGATTCTGAACAGAATACAGTGAACATCAAAAAGTTAATGAAAAGCAAATTTATACCTGCTTAAGAGTTCAGTGGCATTGTAGCTTCAACAAATGAACCCAGCAGTAACAGAGGGCTATAATTTTCTCTGTTCTATTTGGGTAACAGAACATACAATGAAGTACAACATCAAAGCCACCTGTACCTTACATTACAAGCACTGATTTAACAGCTAGGCCAAGAAAAAATGTCAATATCCACATTTTACTGAAAATGTAAATTATCTCAAAATGATTAAAACAAATAAATACACATTTAAAATGTATGCAATATTACCATGCAGGTAAAGATGACATTTTTGTGAACATTTTTTAGGGCCGCAATTCTAGAAGACATCTCCCACTATTCCTTTTTGCACTCTTTCTAGATTCAGACATCTGCAATGGTTGGGTTGGTACCTCCTCCTGCAACTAGGGCTCCACTAGACAGACACAGCATGAAGTGTGACACTTGTGCACTGGCCCAGTAATCAAGGAGCCTCAATCCTCACCACAAGTACCAGTGAAGGGTGTGCACATTGGGAAGGATAACAAGTACACACACACAGTAAAAGCACAAACTTCCCTTAAGAGCACACAGAGATCACAGTCAGTCTGGTGTTTTCTCCCCTTCTCTCCCGATACCCAATAAGACTCCCCACTGGCACAGCTATAGGGTACAGATCTCAGCCTAGTGTTCAAGCCAAAACCTCCAGCACCCCCTCTGTCCAACCAGTGCTTCATGTCCCAGCCCAAATAGCTGGTTCACACACACACACACACACACACACACACACACACACACACACACACACACACACACACACACCTTGAGATACGAGTTATATACAAGCACACAGACACGCCTGGGGTAGGCTGGCACAGGTTCTCCGGCTATGCCCTCTTTCTGTTCAGTAGAAATCACTGCCACCAACCACTATTATCAGCTACTATAAGGCCCTTCCCAAAGGGTGACCAATTTCACTGTGTAATACTTCTGTTATCCAAATAGTAAGTGTGACCCAGGGCTAAAGCTATTGGAGTGGCTTGGACAGCATCACTAAACACATGTAAGTACTCTAGAGATTAAATTACCTCCACACAAAACAGCCACAGTTGAAAGGTTTAAAAATATTTAATAATAAATAAAAACAAAAGACAATACTTAGTACTTAACACAATGACAGAGATCACAGGAAACTGTAAAATAATACTGTAGAATAGCCCGACACAACTATAGCAAACAGACTAATCTGACTATTTCTATCCATCTCCAACAGAAATCACTGTTCTAAATAAAATATCTTACAGAGCAAAGACAGAGTGCTGGCGAGTTGATGTGTTCATATTCAGATGAAATCCAAAATGCTTAATTCTCCCTCTCTGAGAAAGTCTTAAATTGATAATAGTGCCGCTGACTCATTTCACATATCATTCTTGACACTTTTCTGGTTCCCAGGCTAATTCAAAATTTACATTTCTTTTTGTAGTCTTGCACCTGGCCAGGAAGCCACAGCAATAAAATACATTTTACATGTAAAATAAACTAATTAACTCTTGTCCTAAGACAACAGAAAGAATTCCTTAGTCCAGACATCCTGTCTCCATGCTTTGAGATCAGTCATAAAATGCTTTATTTTATCAGCTTTCTTCCAGCAGGGTGCACTGTGGTTACATTTGTGAAGCTCAGAACATACAGTTTAATCCTAACATATAGTTCTCTTTACATCTGTAGAACAAGCCTGTGGATTACAATTTTTACAATGACACAGAATTATTTACATAATTCTATCTAGCTAGGCTGGCAGCCTTCACATATCCGCCCCCCCCCCCTCGGAGAACTCAAGCTAGTTTTTCAAGTGACCCTTGAGAAACATTGCTTGAGAAGGTTAGGTCTTGAGTATACCTTACCCCATTCCCTGTCTTGAGAGCCCATCTGCGTTGGCATTGCTAATCCCACTGTGGTGTTGCACTGATATATATGCTTGCAACCATAGGCTCCATCTTAGCAACTTGGCATTTTGCTGGCTGGCTCAGTGTAACCATGTTAGGGGATTGTGATCTGTAACTACAGTGAATTTTTTTCCATACAGATAAGGATGACGTTTCTGCAGTGCCCACACTATGGCTAGACATTTCTTTTCTACAGCTGCATAGCATTCCTCCCTGGGTTGAAGCCGATGACTGAGAAAAAACACTGGGTGCTCTTCTCCCTCTGAAGAAATCTGGCTAAAGTACAGCCCCCATCCTGTGGTTCGGAGTATCCACCTGCACAACAAATTATTTGCTGTAATCTGGACTGGCTAAGACAGGAGGTCCTCCCAAGGCTTCAAGTTTGTGGAATGCCTGCTCACATGCTGAGGTCCATACTACCTTATTGGGCCTGTTTTTCCTTTTCAGATCTGTTAGGGGAGCAGCTATGGTACTAAAACTGGCGACAAACTTTCTGTAGTACCCTGCTGTCCCTAAGAATGCCCTCACCTGCTTTTTGGTAACAGGTGCAGGCCATGCCTGACTGGCTTCCACTTTGGCAGATTCTGGCCTGATCTTATCACTCCCCCACTCTATGCTCAAGGTAGGAGACTTCTGCCATATCCATCTGACATTTGCTTAGCTTAATTGTTAACCCTGCCATCTGTAGTCTACTATTTAATTTCCTGTAGTCCACACAGAACCTGGTGCTGCTATCCTTCTTTGGTACCAGCACCACTGGAGAGGCTCAGGGAATGTTGGACTCCAATTACCCCTAGGTCCAACATTTCCTGTATCTCCTCCCTCAGAGTCTATTTGACTCTCTCAGGCACCCTATAAGGGGCCTGCCCAATAGGTCTTTGGGGTCCTGTATCCACCTGGTGCAGCACCAGGTGGATGCACCCTGGTTTCCCAGTGAACATGTCCCCAAACTCCTGTAACACTGCTCAGATTTCTCAAACCTGGATAGTAGATAGCTGCTGGGACATTGCTACCCCTTCCACTGATGTGTCAGTCCAAGCCTCACTGAGGAGATCAGTCACCAGATGTGCCTTAGACTCTTGCTGCAATCCACTGCAAATACACATCACAAGGGCCTCCCTATCATGATAAGGTTTCATCAACTTAACATGGTACAAGTTTTTCCCTGCCTAGCAGTTCTACCATGTAGTTATAACGTACCTTTCTTAACACCTTGTAGGGTCCCTCCCAAGCTGCAGCTTGTTGTGTCTGACAGGAATGAGAACCATTACCTGCTGCCCTAACAGCATACTCGCTAGCTCGAGCATTCCCGTCATACCAGACCTTTTTCTGCTGATGGGCTTCTGCCAGGTTCTCCTGGGCCAAGCTCATGAGTTCCTTGAGCCTTGTCCTGAGGTTTAGGATATATGCCACAACAGACTCCTGGTGGGATTCACACTCACCTTCCACTCATCACAAGCAACTCAAAGGGTGAAAAACCTGTAGATTCCTGGGAACCTCTCTGTAAGCAAACAGATGGGGCAAATATTTGTCCCACTCCCTCTTAAAACTGGTCTGCAAATGCCCATGGCATGGACTTGATTGTAGAGTTTAACCTCTCAACACCATTAGTCTGGGGGTGGTAGGGACGGTCTTCAGGTGCTTCACCCCACAGTACTTTCATGTCAGACCTGCTGGCTTGTCTGTGGAATTGGCACCTCTGTCAGTCAGTATTTCATTTGGGAAACCTACCCTGCTGAAAACCTCTAACAAAGCATTTGCCACCTTTTCTGTTTCAATGGAGGACAAAGCCACTGCCTCAGGGTATCTTGTAGCATAATCTACTACCACTAGGATATACTTTTTCCCCTGTGGAACTTGGGGTACTCAGATGCCTCACAATATCCATAGCTACCCTCTGAAATGGCTCCTCAATCACAGGCAATAAAATCCTCCAAAGCTAGTAACGAAAAAAAAAATCGCCACCGATTCTAAAGACAACCACAAAGCATTCTATAGCTATGTCAAGAATCTCAATGGAAACACTCAGATCTGCTCTGAGTTACAGCACAATGGCACTAAATAAACAGAACCAACAGATATTGCCAACATCCTGGCAGATAGGTTCAGTGCCAACTTTACCCCACTCTCACCCGCTAAAGGGCCCATCTCTATACCGGAAGAATACAAAGTTCCTGTAATCATGGCTGCACATGTAAAAAACACTCTCCAAAGCCAACACAGCATCCATGGGACCTGACAACATCCCAAACTGAGTTCTACACGAACTGCAGAATGAACTGGCACCCCACCTAAGCACCATGTTCAATCATAGCCTCACCTCAGGCTTTGCGCCTACTGAATGGTGCACAGCAACAAGTTATTCCACTCCACAAATGGGGAGCCACCAAGGACACCAGGAACTACCACTCCATTAGCCTAATGAGCCTGGTCTGCAAGGCTATGGAACGTATCATCATGGATTTTCTACACAAAGACACTGGTAATCTCCAAACTCTGGACCCCACCCAGTTCAGGTTTGTAAAAGGCAGATCATGTCTCCTAAACCTGACAGACTTCTTTGAAGCAGTCACCAAAGCCATAGATGAGTGTAAGGTGGTTCACACAGCCTATTTAGATCTCACCAAGACTTTTCACACCATCCCCCACTCTGGAATTATAAATAAACTAGGTATAAATCTCTATGTCACAAGATGGGTTGCCAGCTGGCTCACTGACAGAACCCACACTGTGAAAGTAGCAGACTACAAATCAGACTTCAGACCAGTGACAAGTGGAGTACCACAAGGTTCGATCCAGGGTCCTCTCCTTTTTGGCATCTACTTTTCTGACGTACAGGCTAACACAGAAGGTCTTTGGCTAACTAAGTTCGCAGACTACTGCAAACTAGGAGCCATAAATGAAAACTCCTAACAATGTGGACATCCTACAAAAGGGCCTCAGAGACAGATGTCTGGTGTCAAAGCCATGGCCTCAAGCTCAATACTAAAAAGTTGATTGTCATCCCCTTTGGTAAAGGTACCCATGAGCTACCACATAGGGTGTAGTCTACTTAACACCAAAAGTGTAATAAGAGACCTTGGGACACATGTGGACAGTAGTCTCTCCTTTGATAATTACATCGCCACAGTGGTCAGGAAATCCTTCTACGTGGCACACCATCACAAAAGGCTTCTCATCCAGGAAATGTTCCCCTCTACTCGTCACTCATTAGACCCATTATAGAGTACAATGCCCCTTTTGGTACGTACCTCGCAAGACATCTACAACAACTGGAAAGGCTGCAAAAATACCTCACAAAGAGGATTACTGGCCTCAAACAGATGCCCTATGCAGACAGACAGTCTCAAAAAACTCCAGCTTTACTCAGTTACATATCGCCTACTCAAAGGCGATCTCTGCCCAACATACAAAGCTATGTCAAACCCAGAGCTGTTGGACATGCTCCACTTAAAGAAATCCCAATTCTTCGGAGCTACACGCTCTAGGGACCTAAACCTGGTCACCACATTAAACAGAACATGCTGGAGGGACAGAGTCCGGTCTCAGAGACTTCCCATACTCTGGAACAAACTACCTATCTATATTAAACAAAGCTCCTCATTAGCACTCTTCAAGAAAAGTCTTGATGATTGGATGGGAAATAGGAAATTCACCCTGGGGATCACCTCTGTTGCTCTGCTCGACATTGGCACAGGAAAATAAATTTTCTTGGGTGGCGAAAGCCAGGATACCTTTTTGGCTAGGCTTATATAGGCCCTAGGGCCAATAGCCTAGTACCTACCTATGAACATTTTGGCATGGAATCGTTGGACATAAAAACTTAAAGAGTCAGACAATTTATAAAGTAGTTTAATACACATAACTCAAGTACTATATACTTATATACTCAAAATGTATTACCCTATCACCTTTTCATCATTAATGATTTTCAACTTTGTGATATTACAAGCAATGAAAACTGAAGCAGCGAGGGTTAATCTATCCAAAACTGCAACTTGTATACATCAATGGCAAATTATCTGACAGCCTGCTTCATATTTCAAAATTAAAAAAAAAAAATACATACAAACTAAAAACAAGAACTTTGCTCACTCTTCTGTGACCTGGAATAAATATTTGATAATTTGCCAGTCTCTTCTGCCGGATCAATGACAGCAAGAGTATATAGGAGATTCTTATTTGACATAATTATCTACCTTTACAGTAACAGCGCTGCTAAAGTAAAGAAAGCATCAAAAACAATTACACTGTTACAAGAGGATTCTAACAAGGATGTGTTTTGGCACTCAACTTGTTTATAATATACATCAATGTAATAATAACAACACTATGCAAAGAAAAAAAACTGATGTACCAAAAAAGAAATAAGCAATCTATAGAACTCCAGGTGATTTACCTAGCATTAATCCTAAAAAGACATATTAGAATTGGAGAAAAATATAAATGTATTGGATTTTAATAATATACAATTAATTTCTTTTTCCTGCAGCTGAATACAATATTCTGTTTTTTAAAAAAAAAATCAGCGATTAAGTATGCTTAGATCTGCAAGTAATACAGCTTGACGTAGTGAAGCAACAGACACTACAGAGGTTGTGATTTCCCCACAGAACCTTGCACAACGTTCTGCAACTGTGAGCCCCTTCTGTAGTACGTTTACAAATTATTGGCTGTTGCGCAACACTTCCCCAGAGAACCTCACCCAAACACACTATGGCAATGCCCCAGCTGCTCCTCAGGAAATTATGTTACTTTATTCTGGTGAAATGATATATTACTAAGTAGAACAAAAAACACTCAATTGTTTGATTAAAAACTGCAGCTTACTATACTGATCAACATTTGGTATTTGTGGCAACTGTAATTTACACTGACTGTAGTTTTGAGGTTATAAGAAATAACACTTAAAGGGGAAATGGTAAGCAGCTCGGTGAAAATAAATGAAAGCTTGACACTGACAAAAGTGAACATCTTTGCAGGTAACTGCAATCTTGGCAGCCTTAGTACTATTATAAAAGTGTACAATTCAATTTATTAATGTAAAGGTAGTCAATGCATTTTTGTAAGGCTAAATTCAGTTAACTGAAAGCATGTAAGATGTTCTTAACATCTGAGAGGGAAACAGAGATATGATAAGGGCAGATGGTACCTGTGCAAGGGGGAAACATAGGCTCTAGCTTGCACTTTCAGTATGATAAAAATTTAACTTTAGGTAAAGCCTGTGGGTGTAGCTGTCTACTTGGTGAAAAATACCCATATAGAGAATAACCTCCCTTTCCGAAAAGTGAATATACTTTTATGTGTTTGTAAGTTACATGGGGTTGGGGTTTGAAAAAGTATTTAATTTCTTGAGTATTTTTACTGAATTTTACTATATAGTCTGGATAAATGTGACATTGGTTCAAAGAGATGCCAAGCAGTAAATGCATACATCAGCCTGCCAAACATTAACATATGCATATAAGTCAAGTTAGAAAAGCAAATGTCATGCAGAATGTGCGACTGCCCTATCAATTTTATCATGGAATGTCAATGGCACTGTAGATGTAGACAAAAAACAAACAGTACTAAATTATATCAAGTATAGGGTGCAAATAGCAATGTTACAGGATACATCTGGATACAAATGACCATGCAAATTTGGCAAAGAAAGGACTTTAAAATGGATTTTCAGCAGAGTACAGGGAAAAATAAAAAGGAGTACTTTGAAAGGGGCTCCATTAGTGACAAAAGATGAAAAAGACAATTTCAGACTTGTGGTACTAAAGCGTTACTGGTAAGGAATGAGGACTATATTGGCAAGTATTTACATTCCACATAAAACTACTGTAATGAACTTAGAGAATTTTGGGAGAAATAATTAGCTTTCACCATGGATTATTATTAATGGGTGGGAACTAGAACCTAAATTGCAATAGTGAGACTTTTGTGGGACCTAGAAAAGAGGCTAGATTTCTGAAGAAATACAGAGGAATACCAGGAATGGAATATGCAAATTTACCAGTAGGACCTTGTGCAGAATTTACATATTCCCCAAGATAGAATAATTGGGGAGAAATTATATTTCACTGGAGCATGGGTATTTAATTGAAAGCTTTGAAACAGATCTGGTAATTATTTCAGATCATGCAACAATAAAAAGATTACGATGCATAGACATTTTCACTTCCCTACTTAAGAGTAAGGACTTAAGGACGGATAAGGGAAAGAAGTTGAAAGTTATTAGGGAAAACTATTTTTTTTTTTTAGAATGGATAGTTAGTGAATGGGATAAAATGAAAATGGAGTTTAAAAATATGGTAGAAACAAGAAAGAAAAAAAGTAGCAACCGGAATTATTTAGGGTTGTCACAGGTTAAAGTGCTACAAAAGAAGGGGAATCTCATAAAACAAGAGGTGCAACTGTGTGTTAAAGGCAAAATAATGGAATATTTGGATAATATGCATAAGTTAAGCAAGTATTTATAAAAACAGCTCCAGAGCGCAAAACCTCTTAGGACAATGACTTAAACAGCAAAAAAGACGTTGTTAGACTTGGAAAACTGATCAGAAAACTAACCAGAGATCCTTCAGAGGTATTAAGAGTTATTTCAGAAATTCTGTATAAAGCAGAAAAATTGTAACACAAGAAAAAGCCCAAATGGAAATATTTATAGAAAATTTAACTATGCCACAATTACAGCAAGATGAGGATAAAGAATTAATAGCCAAGATAGGAAGGGATGTGATAAACAGTGATGTATAATCAACCTGAAAGTTTTCAGGAATAGATGTTATTCCAGTGGATGTTAGGAGAGAAGAAAGTTAAATATCTTGAAGGGTACATTTAACAATATTTTAACAGGAGGTACCAGCATCTTAGAAGAATGCTGTGGTGGCTGTATTACCAAAGTAGTTAAAGACCCCTCAGACCTAACTTCATATAGACCAATTCCAATTTTAAACTAACATGTTTATACGATTACTAGACTTCCAAGATGGTGGCACAATGAGGACTAGACATTCAAGATGGCAGCACAATGAGTGATACCTTAACTTCATCTCTCCCAGTCTGAAAACAGGAAATTCAGAGGAGAGACAGTGAATTTGTCTTTTTGGGTAAATTTCCATTACTGGTTAGTAAATATACTGCCTGGATGTCAAAGAAAAAAATCAGAGAACCTGAAAGACAGTAAATCACAAAAGGTGAGGAGAAAACACTGTCAGGGAAGAATCCTACCTCTGTTCAAGCTCCAAGTTTGGTGCAAGATATGACTTCCAGCAATCCACAATAAAATAAAATGTGCTCAGAGCCGATTAAAATAAATGAAACAGTGATGGTGTATATCAACTGAAATAAAAGGAAGCTTTAAACAGATATTCAGATGTTCTGATAAAACTGCAGCAATCTGAGGTCGAAATGAAGAAAAGGCTATCCAAGTGTAACACTGTTCAAGAAGAGACGTTTCAAAAAATGGTAGAATTAGAGGACAAAGCACATGGGGAAACCTGAGATTTTCTGATGTAGCAGAGAAACTGGAACAGACAATATTCATTTTATGAAAGTACTGGTATTCCACAGCAGGAGTTGTTCAAATAACCTGGCCATGAGACAGTAGCCAAGAACTGAGTTAGTAAAGATGCAATTCTACCAGCAGAAAGAGAGCCGATTCTGAAAAAACCTGTGGCAAAAGGGCAAAGTACAAAACTGTTATTCTTTTGATAATAAAGCTTGGAAAGACTGCCAGTGAACCATTTCCAATGATCTTGGAAAATGTTTGACAGAAAGAAAGAAAAACACAGGACTTGACTAGAAGAACTGGCAGCACATTAGAAATGAACCAGAGACTGGAGATGGGACAGGAAGACCACCAAGAAAAAAATAACTTGGAAATTAATGAATAAATGTGGTACTACAAAGCATCAACCGCATTTGTGAAATATAAAAACTGGAAATACTGGACTTTAACTTTTGTTAAACTTGCAGGGGACTCCAAAGCATTTGCCCTGCTTCATGACCGTAATGTGTGGAGATCATTAAAGGGAAGGGAAAGAGGCAAGAACTAAAAATTGTTTTATTTACAGTTAACAGTATTTTTATGAAACATTTCATGGCATAAACTGAATGTTATATAGTAATGCATTTTCACTTAATTTTCTGTGTTATAAGGATACTAAAACAAACACCCTCTTTTTCCTTCTTTTTTAGTTTTAAGAAATGCAGACATTACAACTTAAATGGAGGAAAAGCCTGAACAAAAGCATGTTAAGACAATAGTCTATAATATTGGGTTGTTGAGGTGGGGTTGGGGTGTAAAAGTATATACAAAGTAAGAGTGGACATGTTATTACTTTTGCATAGAGGAGTGACTGGATTAAGGCCATTGCTTGATTTAACAAGTTTTAAATAGAAGCAAGTAAATAAAGATTACACTGAATGTAATAAAAAGTGTTCCTTTAGCAAGTAATTGTTCATAATGTAACATGAAAAGCTTGTATAGCTGAAGGCAGCTATGTATCAGCGACTATGTATCTGGTTCTTAAGTTTCTATACAGAAAGGCTGATAAGAGGGTGATACCACTTTAATGCTAAAAGTTAAAAATATAAGTTTTTTTTTTTTTTTTTTTTTTTAAAAACACATCTGGGGCAGGAATAGAGAAGACAAAAATAGACAATACTTAGTGCAACTACAATCACAAGCTGTACCATGCATCTTAGCATGGATAACCTTACTTATAGCCAATCAAAGCCTGTCACAGTGTAGCTGTCAATCTGGGACAATTGTTCCTATTAGGAAGGATAAACTTCATTATTTGAAGATGTACATAGTTGTGTGTATTTGTATTACGTTAATAAGTTATGAAGGTGTTTTGGGGGGTTTCATTAAAACAAAAAGTCTTGTAAGATGTGACATCGCTTCAAATGGACATGGCAAGAAATAACTGTATAAAAGATGAACCTGCCAAAACTAGTGCAAGTATGTAATACAAAGGCTGAAAATAGACATATTAAAAACAAGTTATACATAACAGGTTGGAACATAATGACAACACTTTCCATATTATTTTGGAACATGAATGGTCATACATATAGAAAAAACAGCAGTAAACTATATTAAGAAACACAGAGCGGAAATAGCTATACTACATGAGACAGATTTGGAAAACAAAGCATGTTATTTGATAATGAAAGGATTTCAGAATGGTTATTCAGCAGAGTAACTGGGCAAAGGAAAAGGGGAGTACTTATGTTAATTGCTAGAGGAGCTCCAATAGTGAGAAGAAAAAAAAAAAAATATATATATATATATATATATATATATATATATATATATATATATATATATATATATATAAATCACGGTAGATGAAAATTTTGGGAGAAATAGTCATCTTTCAGCAAGGAATATTAGTTGTATTACTGGAATTTGATTTGCAACAGTGAGGATGTAGCTGGGGGGCCTAGAAAGGAAAATGTAACAAAAGGGGGTAGATTTTCGAAGAACTTTATGAAAATATTTGGTATGCAAGATGTGAATTCAGTAAAGGATCTGAGAGAGAATTTACACATTAATCCTCAAGGTTCAATGACCGGGCTAGGCAGAAATTATATTTCACAGAAGCATGTGCATTTAATTGAAAGCTTCATACACATCCACTGTTTCAGATCTCGTGCCAATAATAACCAAGGTAAGAATTGCAAGGTAATGAAGCAAAGATAAGAAACCAGCACTTCCCCCACCTATCTGTTGAAAAGAGGAACTTAAGGTATGGGCAGTGGTAATTACTTGGGAAGACAGAAATTTCTCCAGAAGATATAGCTAGGAAGTGGAATAAAATGAAAGTGGAGTTTAAAAATATGGTAGAAATAAAAAAAAAACAAAACAAACAAATAAAGAGAGCTATGGTTAAGAATTAAACAAGAATTATTTAGCGGGACTGACAAAGGTTTAAGTATTGCAGAATAAGGGGAACCACACAACCTAAGAGGAGGCGCAAATGCAGTATACTAAAGAAAAAATAAGATGCTACACAGATAATATGCATGAATTTAAAAAGACTGCTGTTAAGAAACTGTTAAACTTAAACACAACGACTCAGGCAACAGAAAGTAGAAAGGTTGTTGGCAAGCTTAGGGAGCCTAAAACAAGGAAAATTACAGGATATTGGTCAGGCAACAGAAAGTAGAAAGGTTGTTGGCAAGCTTAGGGAGCCTAAAACAAGGAAAATTACAGGATATTGGAAATATTTCAGAAATTTTCTTAAAATCTGTATAAAGCAGAAATATGGAAATCAAGAAATAGCACAAAAGGAAATACTTATGGAAGAATTAAATATGCCAAAGTTAGAAGTTGATTGTCAATTATTAACAGTTAGAATAGGAGTAGACGAGATATAAATGGTGATGTATAACTAATCTTCAGGAAAGACTCCAGGAATAGATGGCATTCTTGTGCAGGTTTGGAAGCCAGGAAGAAAGAAAGTGATAAAGTTCTGGAAGGCTTTGTTTAACAGTATTTTAAAAGGAGAGGAAGCATCAACATCCTGAAAATAAGCTGTGGTGGCTATAATACCTGAAGATGGTAAAGAGCCATCAGATCTAACTTCACATAAGCTTCAATTCTAAACCATGAGTTCGAAGTATTTATGTCTATAATGACAAAGAATGGCAAGGTGTTAGTGGAGTGGGGGCAAACATGTGACAACTTTAACAAAACAATGAGAATTCATACAGAAGCAGAATGTATTGTTGGTGGGTCTTGATGCAGAGAAAGCATTTATCAGAGTAAACTGGGATTTTATGAGCAGGGCAAAGGAAGCATTTGCATTCCCTGACACAATAAGGTTAATTAGATGGACAACTAACAAATGTGTCTAGTGGTGACAAAAACAACAGACTAACAAAACAAGTAACTGCCACAAAAAAAACAAAATAAATAAAAATAACTACCAGTTTATTAAAAGAGTTCACATTTCTAGACATCTGGTGAAGTTATGGCAGCTAAGGATATGTGGGAAGATACTAAAACTAGAAGATCTTGTTTATGGACATAGACAGCAATATGCAAGCAGTGAAAATGTTTTTAGTCCCTTTACTTTTATACACAGCTCAGGCATATTTTATGAAGCAGATGAGAATCTGTGGATGGCAATTAATAAAGAGTATAAATATTCCATCTATGAGGGGTAAGACTGTAACAGCCAAGCAGGATAAGTTGATCCTTCCAACAGAACAAGGTGGATTGGAATTACCAGATTTGAAGGGATATTTAAAAGCTACAAAGTTAAGGCTCTTCTACATGACACAAGCAGAAAGTTTTAATTAAAAGCAGAAAGGGAGGATTAAACAAACAGAGAGGAAGCTTAAGACACAAGGACAGAGTGGAAATTTGGATGCAGATCCTTAAGAGAACAGCAGCAACCATACAAAATATTATATTTATAAAGTAGCAAAAAATATTCTAAGAACTAAGCCAACACAGAAATGTAGAAAGGATATTCTACCAATAGGGATGACTGAAATTAGTGGTACAGACAAAAGGCAAGATGGTACAGGAATTTACCAGAGAAAACTGGAAAATGAACTAAGGTATTTGGAGCAAATAATTAGAGAGGGAAATGTAATAGAATGGTTAGAGGCCAATAATACATTTGGACTGCAGACTAAAGACTGGTCTTCCCCATCAAGGATCGACTACAAAAGTAAAGGCAAAGAAAGAGAATCCTAAGTGAAAGGCAGGCATTGATAAAGTTTTTAAATGAATCTAGAACAGACGCTGTACAAAAATGGATAATTAGTAGGGCATACAAAATATTGCATGAACTATAGGAATAATTCAGATGAGGATATAAAAGATTTCAGGAAGACACTGGCTCCCAAATATGCAACAAAGTCTAGAAGATTTAGGAATTTTGCTTGGATTGGTTTGAATAGGTATTGTTGTACCAAAGCAAACTCCAAATAATTTTTCGTAAGGTACCCAGCAAAAGTTGGAGATGTCATGGAGAAGAGAAAGGTAATTGGGAAAATATAAGCTTTAAAAGTCCCTTAAAGACTACTATGTCAGAAATACTATGTGAGAATTGGTGTAACTGAGGCATTTTTTTGAGCTGGGATACAGGATTTGAAATGCTAAACATAGTAAGGCCTTCTGAAACTTAATTCTGGTGGTTGCCAAAAAAGCAATTACTAGAAAATGGAAATCAAAGTCTAAACCAACCATATTTGAAGTAGTGAATATAGTAACAGAGATGACAAAAAAAAATGCAGAAGTGAGAACTTTACAAAAGGGTAGGGGCAAATTACAAAGAAAAACGGAATTGTGGGAACATGCAGAATAATGTTTTGGATGGGGATGAGGTTTAAGATAAGGCAGAAAATGAGTGAGCAATGTAATGTTGGATTGACATTATGTACAGGAGATAATACAGGACTTATAATGTTTGTAACGGAGAATGTACATGACTTATGTTTGTAACTGAGAATGTCCATATGGTTTGTTTTCATTTATATAAATGTATGATTGCCCAAGTCATAAGTAATAACTCAATAAATATCATTAAAAACTTGTGTTTACGTCTTTACAAAAGATGGAAAATGTGTTGTCATAATTAATGTGGTTTTGTGGAAGTGTGGCAAACATTTGACAACATTAATAGACCTATGATAATCCAGGGGGAAGCAGTATGCAAGAAAATGCGACAATGTTTGGTGGTTCTTGATACAGAGAAGGCATTCAAAAGACTTTGCTACAATTTTAGGAATAGGACAATGGCAGCATTTGCATTCCTGAGATTAATAGGGTTAATTAGGATGAAATAAGAATTAAGGCAAAGGCAAGAATTAAAGTAGGAGGGTTCCACTTTGACAAGCTGTGTTTGAACAGAGGAAGCAGGCAAAAGTGCCATTTTACTTTTATTTATACTTGGATCCATTTGCAAAGAAAATAAGGGACTCACACATTCAAGGATACAATTGGTACAGTAATCAAGAAAAGTCACCTTTACTCACAGATGATATTATTTTGTACTTGTTAAACAATTAAGAAAGAAATTACATTTCAGTGTTGTACAACATTTTGAGGAAGTTTCAAGTCTTTTCAGTAAGTAAATGAAGATAAAACAAAGGCTATAATGGTAAACTGTGTACCCACACATGAATTGCTCATCAATAACCATATCTATGAATGGCATGAAAAGATGAAGTATTTAAAAATATGGATTAAAAAAATAATATTACAGTAGCTAAATACATCTACAAATAAATTGTTTCAGCAATACTCATATTTGTGGTGACATGAAAAGACGAAGTATTTACATGTATGAATTAAAACTATATTATGGTAGTCAATAATACACAGGAAGAGGCTAAACAAAAAAAAAACAATGCAAAAACTGAGAAGATGGAAGTTTTTGCTGATGGATATGGACAATACAAAACAAGCAACAAAAATGTACCAAGCCAACATGGGAACAGAGAAAGGAGAATTTACCAAGGGGATGACTGCAAGTAGAGTGATAGAACATAGGTAAAAGGGGGCTGGAATTAAACTTTGGACAATTAGCAAAGAAACCAAGGTATTGTGACAAATAACTATAGAAAGAAAGTTAAAAGAAAGAGGAGACCAAGCAGAAGTTTGGCCTGCAGGTTAGAGACTCCACTCCCTTCCAGGGATTGACAAAGTATAGGCAAAGAGAAAGGGAGAGGAGAGTGCTAAATGAAACAGCAGCTCTAGTAGAGTTTTAATTGAGTCTACAATAGAAACAGTTAAAAAGACATTGCATGAGAACTATAAGAATCAAATCAGAAGAGGTTGGAAAAGTCAGTGAAGATAGAGAATGAAAAGGCAACATAAAAAGGAGCAACAGGTGGACACCTGTATGCCTCCCAAGTATGCAAAAAAAATCCAGTAGGACTACAATTTTTGCATGGATGTGTTTGCATAGGAATTTTATACCGAAGCAGACTTCGGCAACTTCCTGGAGGTATAATGGGAAGACAAAGGTAACTGGGAACATATTTTAGGTAATATAACAATTTGGCAGATTTAAAAAAATTCCCCAGAGAACTTTGTTAGAAAAGCTGGGTGAGTACAAGATTATAACTAAGGAAATTATTATATTGAGCTGGAATACAAGATCTAAATTGCCTTGACAAAGTAAAGCCTTGCTAAGTTTAATGCTACTGGCTGCATGGAAATCAAATCTAAACCAACTGTAAATTAAATAGTGAATATTGTAAAAGAAATAAAAGAATGGAGGGGGATCATTACAAAAGGAAGATGCAAATTACATAGAAAACTAACATTGTGGCAATAATACACACAGAATAGTGTTCAGGAGGAGGAGTAAAATTTATGGGAAGGCAGGAATTGAGCAAGTTATAGAATGTTGGAGTGAATGATTAGTAAAAAATACACTTATAACACATTGCGCTAATGAAAACCGTTTACAGTGGTTTGTTTTTTCTTTTCTTTTCTGTGGCTGTATCAGTACCCATGTTATTGTCCAATATATAAAGTTAATAAAGGTGTTAAAACACTACTTGAATTCAAGTATAACTCTATGAAGCTCATCTCCTATCCTTCTTCTTTAAAGGCATCTTTCTAAAATGAACATCAAACTATATCAGTTCCTTACTAAATCTCAAAAATCCTTTGCAAAGATGGGACCATCATAGCTTAAAATCTGCAAGGACTCAGCAAATCGGCAGACCAGTCTCCTCTTTAGTCTAATGCTGAGCTCACACTCTCTCACCACAGAAATATTCAATGATTACACCTATTCCTAAACGGAGGTCTCCATCAAACATGCAAAAGACCAGTTTCTTTGATTTCTCAGTTCAATAAACTTCAGATTTTCTCTACATGGGCAGTACTGTATGCATTCATCAACATGGATTGATAAAAGGAAGGAGCAGCATTTAAGCAGCCCTCTTCTTCCTCACCAATCTCATATATACCAGAGCTGATCAAAGTGTGTTAATTGATGCACTACATCATTTTAACAAAATACATACTATGAACCACAACCCACGGTTACATTCCTGCTAAGCCACCAGCTTTAGTGCCATCACCGTGGAATGGTGAGTCATTCAGAAGTAATGTGGGTAATGACCTTCCTCTACATACAACTATATCTTCTGGAGTTCCTTAAGGTTCTGTTTTTGACCCTCTTCTATTCACATTGTTTATTAATATCTTCTCACACATCTTAATATGTCGAACTCTATTCTCTAGCCAAACAATTTTACTTTTTTTAGACCCTCCCACAAACCCTTTCTGAACATTTGGTTACTCAAACAGCTAATACTTAAAAAGTGAAAAGACAAAATGCATATTTTTTTCAGAACATGAACTAAAACTTGTACAATATATCTGTTATAACAATTACAACACAGTATGTAGCATCCTTTAGGTAAGCTGACTTTATCCTTTACCTCCCACTCTACAGGACATATCCATTCACCCAAAACACTTTACCCCATTTTTGCACATGGAGTCAGGGTATTACTTCAACAGTGACAATCTAGAGCCAAGGTTTACACCGCATGGTGGCAAGCCCTGGCTCAGCTCCATGACATATCTTACCACACTTTTAGTTTATTAACCAGGAGAATGAACTGGTCTAAAGATCCTTTTCAGATACATCCTGGGCCGAAGATAAATACAATCCGTACAGACAGTAACTGTACAGAGCAAAGAAGCAGAGATATTTACAGAAAACACATGTATAGGAAGAATGAAAAAATATATACTTGCAAACAAATATTGTCTTAAAAGATTACAGTTATCACAAGTGGCATTAAAACAAAAGAATTTTGTTGGCCAAGATCATTCGTTATTTAACCATTGTCACTGAAGCATTCAGATTGTTTAGATGTGAGATTTTAAGTGTCTGTGGAATTGTGACAAAGAGTTTCAAACAGTATTAACTCTCCTGGTAGAGTGTTGCAACTATAGGGGGAAGTTTAGAGAAGTTTTATTCTAGGGCCAAATAATGAGAGAGATTGTAGAGCAAGAGCCCAAAGACTCCTATGAGAGAATTCTGTAAACTGACATTGGAAGTTTAATCTTGAACTGCGGACAGTACGAGGTGTAAAAGGATTTAAAAACTAAAGAATTAAGAAGGAAAGAGGCCTTCAACTTAATGGGGAGCCAAATGGATTTTTGTATGGTAACAGTGATGTTCTCTCCTTTTTGAGAGGTGTAGAAATCTAAGGATTTGTTTTCTGAAGTAAGGAAGAATTTTGATTGGAGCTGAATCTGAAGGTGGAAAGTCTGTATTAGAATTGCCTGGGAATAACTCTTCTAATGCATTAAGGATGCTGACCCTTCTTGCACTGAAAAGGAGATTATAAAAACTTTTATATGTTGGTTATAGCTGCTGAAGAACTTCTTGGCACCATAGTTCGGCATGAAGTTGGAAGGGGAGAGTCTGGTTAATGAGAATACACAGATAACACTGTTGTGTGACAGTGGGAAGTGACATGCCATTTGGTTTATGAATGTTTATGTTCTGGAAAGGTTTTTTTTTTTTTTTCAGTCTCAAGTAACATAGCTGAGGATTCAGAAAGAACATCACCGCAGTTGGCAACAGCTGCAACAAAAATGGGCCGTTTCCACAATGTGGAAAATTGCGATTCAGAGACATGTTAACAACAATGAGGAAAGACATCATACGGGCATTTCAGGAGATGTGCAAATTAGCTTAACTACCGCAGTTACAAATCAGCATTTTCCTGTGGTAATCCATATGGTGGTCCACGCATCACGTTGGCACATGCACACCCTGCCTCATTCACTTATCCATACACATATTCACACACACTCTTAGCTATACAAAACATCCCTGATGCATCTTGTCCTTGCCCTCATAAATCATGGATCTTTACAGTAATTCAGTAATGACAGGCAGAGTCTCTCTTCTTTATCTTCCTAAAGTGCATTCTGAACTGCTGCCCTATTAACTTTTTAACCAGGTCTATGTAAAAGTTTACAAATTCTCCCTAGTAATATTTAGTATTCCTTCCAGCTTTGTTGTGAAGCTTCCTACAGACGCACACTCCCATCTCAACTGTCCTAGATTTCACAGAATGCTGCTAGTGTTGTCTTTTACCCTTGTTCTGTCCCTTGTAACTCACAGACCATTGCAATCATTGCATAGTGCCAGGAATTACAGTTTCATAGTTCTTACTATGTAAAAAAAAATGCCATGTTACACTAACTCCACAGTTAGCATATAGGGTTTAAGACTCCTGTTTTGACAAGGTGCTCCTCTGTCAAGGGTGCAGGGTTAGAAACTTGTCCCAATGCTTTACCTTTTTTATATATTTTTTTCAAACACTTCAAGGTACTATGTAGGACTGCCCTTGACATTTAACAGTTGGGCAATGAACTAGCTGTGTGATGCAGACTGCCAAGAGTACCTGCCTTAATACCACAATATAAAAAAAGAGAGTATCCCTAATGTCTAGTATGCCCATGACCAACATCTTTCATGCTAAAAAATGAGCAGAAAAATATTCTGAAAGTGCCTTTAAGGCAAGAAAAAGTGGTATCCCTGGCATCTAGTATTTCCTACCCCACAATCTTGCACTATTTTCTTGTTAGTCTAGGGGCAATCGAAATACCTCCAGGAATCACAGAACGTGCAGAATTATTATAGTTTATCAAGTTTTAATTCAAGGTTGAGCCCCTTCATCCTTTAGTCTTCTAAGGACTTCATCAGATCCTAGTAACAGCATTATCACATGAATTATATAGTCCAACCAATCAAATACATCATAATTATTTAGTCAATGCGAAATTCTTAAAGCTATAAAACATCCTTTTAAACTACTTGCTAAATACTGGTAAATTTGTGAAGTGAGTGTAAAAATAACTTTAAATACAAGATAATTACAAAATGCATACAGATATATATATATATATATATACACACACATATATGTATATATATATATATATATATATATATATATATATATATATATATATATATACATACACACACACACACACACACACACGCACACACGCACAATTTTATACATATGCATACATATTGATGTGAAGCATAAATCACTCGTGTGAAATAAAAAAAAAAATAAAAAAAAACTTGTAACTTCATAGCATGAAGCTTAACAGCACTAATAAAGGATATGTTCCCATAAAGCCCTGGGGGTCTTGTGCATTAAGATGTACCTGCTACAACAGTTCTTTAAATTCTACAACTATTTCCCATGGTCCACCCCTCAGGCTCCTGTTAACCCTTTCCAATACTGCAAAAAGGAACCTATTACAACTATTGCAAACAATTGTATGCCTAAATAAGGCACTTTTTCATTACATCTTTAAATACAGTTATTGTGTTCATAAATACACCTATATAAGATTATCTTAGTTTTACCTATATAAAATACGTCGCTGTGATTACAAACAGCAATATATACAGTACCCATCGTCATACAATTACAACCATCTGGTAATGGGATTTTACCTCAACGAGCACATTAAGTTATCACCTACCAAAATAAAAAGGAACATTGATTACATTTATTTTTTATTTAACATTTGTTTACCGGGAAAGTCCAAATTGGACAGACAATTTTCAGCAGAGGCCTGAGGAGAAGCACTTCAGAAGCATGTCTTTGGAAGGTGGGAGGAGCACGGACCACCCACATGAACACAGGGAGGACATGCAGAGTCTGCACAGAAGGCACCCCAGCCAAGAATTGAACCAGAGAATCTCTTGCTGTGAAGTGACAATGCAAACCGCTGCAGCACTGCACTGTCCCACCATACATTGACCACACTTTCTCATTCCGTGCGATAAAGCTGTTCTCATAGGAACCTGCTCCTCAAAAATAGCTTTTAGGTTTTTACCCCTCTTAAAAATAAAACAGTGGTCTGTCCCCCACAGCTTTGGACACATTGGCATCAATACCAAATATAGACCAATATTTTAAAACAACTTTTTTATTCTTCTAAACTTAAGGGGTGATGTTTAAATCCAGTCCTCTATTTAAAAAAAATAACAGCACCATTAGGGGAAACCATCACAAAGTACCTTTTCTCCTAAAATGGGATTAAATGTAGTGTACTTAAGGGGGTAGTACTTCATTTATTTTTTTCTATAACATGATCCAGATAGCCCCTATGCAAAAACATTTATGCCAGCTTAGTGTACAAGGGAGCACAGACTGCATCCATAGCAACCCCCTTAATCTGTTTGTAGTATTGCCCTTCAAAGTAAAAGAAATTGTCAAGTACATATTCCATGAAGTTCATCAAAATGGTAATACCCTTGGCTATCAAAAATTACAATGCAACAATGCCTCAGAAAAATAATCTTAACCTTCCAAAATGGGCATACAACCAAATAAAGGCAACAACATCCATGCATAAAAACAAAGTATCCTCAAGAGAGGTACAGGTGTAAAACACCTAAAAAAAAACAAAAAAAAAAAATCCCAAGAATCACTTACAATATACAAGAATTCATAAACAAACCATTTTAACATATGGTCAATATAAATGGCCAATGCACAAGTTTTAGAACATCTCACTGACAAAATAGGTCTCACTGGCAGGTTTGACACTGTCCTTTATGTACCTTGGGAATGCCGACAATTACAGGCACAACTGGCTTGTCAAGAGAAAAAAATATTTAAAGTATCCTGAGAAACAAAGAAAAAAACACACTGAACAACTGGAGAAAGTCACCATCCACTTTTACTGTGTTCCTAGTACTTCGGCTTCAAGCCTTCCGGGGTGTACTTTATATACATTTCACTACATTCATTATTCAATTCAATTATACAATAATTGATCAATTAATCAGGGAGTCAAGAAAATTAAAATCTAAAGTGCATCCTGAGCACTTTAGATTTAAAAATTTTCTTGACTTCTTGATTAATTGATCAACTATTGCAGGGCAAAATGTTTTAGTATTTGTTAATCTAGAGATGGTAAGTGCTTTTTTACTAACTTCTTAAATTATAATGTTAAATGCAATAGGAATGTAAGGGTTTGCACTTTATATGTCTTGATGCACTTTGAATGTTTCTGAAGCACTTTACTGCTCAGGATGCAGTTTAGATTTTAATTTTCTTGACTCAATGATTAATCGATCAATTATTGTATAATTTAATTGAATAAAGAATGTAGTGAAATGTATATAAGTACACCATTCTTGTACAGGATTACTCCCTGGAAGGCTTGATGCTGAAGTACTAGGAACCCAGTAAAAGTCGATGGTGACCATTTCTCCAGTTGTTCAGTGTGGTTTTTTTTTTCTTTTTTTGGCGAGTTGGTTCATGGAGTGGTGTTTTTAGAGTATCCTGAAAAATACAATTATTCAAAAGCAACTTGCCAAGGTACATGTCAATCTTATGGCAGGCAACAGTGATCTCATTAACAGATGCCGAAATGTATTTCAGTATTTAGTAATAATTCTAACATCCTTTTAGAATAAAATCAATGAAATCCATTAACACCTCACCCAATCCCTCTTCAGGTTTCATTATCCTTAATGAAATATCAGACCTCAGATTGTGTAGTAGGTCTCTTTCCCGTTGGCTTAAGCTGTGACCAAAGTATTGAGGAGATTTACATCTCAAATTATTTATATCCCTTTCAGAGCTTTCCGAATAGGTTCACCAATGGACAGTAGGGAGGCATTCCACTACTTTTTCTCTTAAATATGTTAATATTAAAATCCTTATAATTACCATAAAGGATCACCAAATTCAACTTTCCTGTAAACAGTCTAAATTCTAAAACAATCTGAATCTAGACTGGGGGAAAAAGGTATGGCCCCTCTCAAACAACTTAAAATAGACATCTGTAATTTGCAAACTGGAATAGTTAAAAATACTAAATACCTTCAGTGAAACAGTTATTTTTCTGTCCGTACCCTCTGTAAAACTTGACACCTGGATTGACCCCTTGTACTCCCCCAACCAATCCTCAACTTCCCTACTGTCCTGCCTGGGAACCTCATCATGTTCGAATGTGGTCCCTCCAATGGGTGCTATTCCCTGCTTGCTAATCTCTCAGACTAGTGGAGGGAAGGAAACTCTAAAGGGTCCAAGTTCGCCGAATGATGCCCTTGCTGATGGAGGTTAGTTTTTCTGTCCAAATTATTATCCAAAGGAAAGTTGGATAACTCATCAAGAATGTCTTCCCCTCTTAACACTCACTCCATTAAAAACCCCTCTGGGCATGGGTAACAAATAGGCAGAATGATTTTTGTAGGCCTTATCATTCCTACTATTTACCATTTTTTGGCTTTATTAATATTAATTTGGTGGTCCACATTTGCAAACACTTTTGAATAGACACAATAACACTGTTACTTGGTTTGGATGAAGTCTTTGGAAGTTTAAAGGATTAAAGCGCTCAACCTTGAATTAATATTTGATTTTAATATTTCTGCACGTCCTGTGATTCCTGGAAGCATTTCAATTGTTACTAGTTTTATTCCTTTGCCTGTTTACCATATGTTGTGTTATTAGTCTAATGGAGTATAGATCTATCACGACCCCACCACAACCACATTCATGCCTCCACACACGCAACCAAGCAGATCACATTCAAAAACTTCCACACTCTACATATCCCCCATAATGCGATCATCAAAGCAAACACACAGGCATGTGCACCTTGAGAGGTTCACAGTTGTATACTAGGTTAATGACCACCAGGGCTTTTATAAGCTTAGCTGTACAACTTTGCAATCCAATCCAACTGTGACCATATGCACCACGGCTGTTTATAAGAAGTGGGTATGTTATTTAGGAAGCTTCTAGAGGTTATATGAGGGGATATTACACTATCAGAGACATGGGGGCCAGACCAGGGGCGAAGTTCTCATTTCCCATCCACTGGTCAAGGTTACTCAAATAAAGTTTGGAACAGACTCTACATCACGTGGATGGGGAGCCTGTTCCAGAGCACAGGGATCCTCCGAGAAGCATATTGGTCTCGTCAACACATCTTATGTCACAAGCAAAACAATTCATTTTTGCGGATGTGGAAAAGATCTACCAGAGCTGAATCTGAAGATGCCACATAAGCCGGGCATAGATCACCTCTCAGTAACCAGTAAGAGACAAGTGTACAGAGATGGGGCTTTAAGGCAATCTGTACAAGACAATGTATTTATACCCTGGATTCTCCTGGTAAGGAACCTTTGTGGACATTTTCATTGTTGCATATGTCTGATCAGGTACATGCTGAAGGGTGGCTTTATACTCAATGATGGGTCTGATAAGGGCCGAACAAGAGAGTGGTACTATGACTTCCTTGAAACAAGACGACATCCCTTACTTAGAAGCTGCGTGACATAGAATGATTTTCTCACTACCTTGGCCACATGATGGCTAAAGACCAGATTGCTGTTTATGTATGTTCTCAGATCCCTGACTACTAAGGCAATTTTTTATCCCTGACTACTGCATCGATTCTTAAGGGTGTCTTATAAATGGAGTAATTACCTGGGTGGCAGCTTTCTCAAAAGGCACTATAATGCATTACTTGGCATTGAGTTTTAGTCTGTGACTTTGGCACCTGTCATTTGTCTGCATTAGACCCTCTTGTAAGATGTTTTTGCCATAGGGGAAATCTTATGATAGCTCCTAATTTGCAGTAATCTGCAAACTTGGTCAGCTAAAGACCCTCTACATTATCCTTTACCTCTTGAGAAGTAGATGCCACATAGGAGTGGTCCTAGCACAGAGCCCGGAGGTACCCTACTGATGACCAGTCTTAGTGCAGGACGTATCACCATTCTTGCCTTCCTGGGTCCTGTAAGCCAGTTGGCAATCCAGTGAGTTATGCACAGGTGTAAGTCAGTTGGCAATCCAGTGAGTTATGCAGAGGTGCATGCCCAGTTCAATGACTTTGTCAACTATACTCGAGTGGGGTACTGTATTGAATGCCTCAGTCAAGTCCAAGTAGGCGCTATGCAGTTTCCCCTCATCAACTGCCTTGGTGACCTTGAGAAGTCCACTGAGTGTAGTAGGCAAGATCTTCCCTTGACAAAGCCAAACCGGGTTGGATCCAGTGTCTGAAAGTTGCCTAGGTCTTTGTTGATTATTTTCATGATAATTCATTTTACAGCTTTGCATGTTGAGTAGTTACACTAATAGGTCTGTAGTTTCTAGGGTTGGTTGACAGTCCACCCTTGTGAAGTGGGATAACCATCGCAGTCCTCCAGTCTCATAATACAAAGGGTAATTTTGAGGCTATAGTTGAAAAGCAACTCAATGATAGGCCATGTTTCCAGCTATTTAGGAGGCATCCCAGGACACCATTAGGACCCACTGAGGCTGTGTTTTTGGCTTTAGTGAGCTCCATCAGGACCTGCTCCCTGTTAATAACTGGGGTGGGTTATGCTACTAGGTATTTCATGGAGTGAGGTGGGGGGTGAATTTGTCAGCCAGAAATTCACCAGGTCACTGTGTTCAATGAAGGTGACACCACTAACCACCAGTCTGATGCACTGATGTGTGCTGCCTTTAAGGTTTTGGACATAGCTGTAGAAGGTCTAAGTGGTCTTCAGCCCGTGAGACTATCTTGACCTCGTAACCAGCCTTGTTAGATTTAAATTAGTCCTCTTAGTTTCATGTTTAGTTCAGAGATCTATCATTATTATTTCCCAATTTCAGCTAGGACTTTTTTTCCCCCTTTGTTATATACCTTGTTAAGGTTAGGATTTTACTAGTGTGGTGTATTTTTAGAGTTTTAGGCTTGCATCTAGTAGGTACAGTCATTTACATGGTCGCACAGGGTCTCTGTGAGCAATTCCTCATATGTTGTGAACTCAGGGTTGGGAGAGGCACTGAATGTGCTTTGGAATAGTTCTCAACTGTTACAAGTTTTGCTGGGTTTACGGAGTTGATTTCTATTTCAAAGGAGACAGCTTTGCAGCCCAATTTCGCCAGTGAGAACATGACACTGGGGTGGGAGGGTGCAGCACTCTCCATACTGATGACTACCAGGCCCAGTATGTTTGAACCCCTGGTGGGTGTATGTACTATCTGGTTAAGGGTATTTTTGTTAATGAAGTCCAGGAACCATTGTGCCCGTAAATAAGAGGCAAGGTTTCACAGTCTCAGGAGAGGTAGTTAAAGGCTCCAGTGAACAGGGTATTTAGTTAAAAGGCGAGGGTCTCCAGTGGGTCTAGGTATGAGCTATAGGATTCTCTAGGGTCAGAGGGTGACCTATAGCTTGCCAAAATATGGTATGGGACTTTGACTATGGTGATTTGCACATGCATAAAGTCCAGGGTACTGTTATATTTGTTGCTAATATAGATTGAGAACGTCCCCACCCATCTTGGACTTCCAAGATGGCTGCACATTGAGTAACAGCTTATTTCTAGCTCTCCCTATGTGAAAACAAACTCAGCAGAGAAGGCCAGTAGACTTGTTTTTATGGGTAAAGTTCAGTAACTAGATAGTAAGTGCACTGCCTGGATGCCAAGAATAAAGAAATACAGAAGACCTGGAAAAAAAATCAGCTAAAGAAAAAAGTGATGAAGAAACACTGTCTGGGGAAGAGTTCTGCAGCTGTTTAGCAAAAAGCAATGCAACTTTCAGCTAGGACTTCCAATAATCTACAGGAAGACATAAGACAACTGCATACAGACTTTAAACAGGTATGCAGATGAGGTGATAAAGCTGCAAAAAAATCAGAGGTCGAAATGACAAAAAGGCTAGCTAAATATGAGACTGCTCAGGAAGAGATGTTTCAAAAAAATAACAGAATTAGAGGACAGAGCATGTAACAGAGACGTTCGAATGAACAGACTGCATTAATTTTAGGAAAGCACAAATAAGCAGCTGGACTGAAAGGGGCACATGGTGTGTATGCTCCAAATCTAGCTATAAGGAAGCAAGCTAGACCTTTCATAGTAAAGATGCAATCCTACCAGCAGGAGTAGTATATTCTGACAAACCTGTGGCAGAAGGACAAAGTACTAAAAAGTGGGAGACAGCAGAGCGTACGTGAAGAACTATTACTCATTGTACACCAAACAGAAGAGGAGCACATTTATTCCACTATTCAGAGAATGTCGAGATCCAGGTGCGAGATTCAAACTGCTGTCTTCAAGTTATTCTTCCCTGGAAGGACAAAATGATTTTTTGATAAAGTCCATGCTAAGGAGGAAATACAAAAGTAAGCTGTGAAACTGAAGGAGATTCTGCTTCTTGTTCATCTGGTAATAAAGACCACAGAGGGACTCTTACCTGTAAAGCCTTTTCAAATTTTTCAACTGAAAGTGCTGGAGAGAAGGAAGGCAGCATAAGAAAGTTGCCTAGAATAATCGAGAGTATGTTGGAAATTAAGCAGAGACAGGACTCCGGAGATGAACAGTAATTTAATGTGGGATTGCAATCTAATAATTACATTTGTGAAATACGACAGAACAAGAATGTCTGGAAATATTGGACTTCTTCAGAATTTGTCATTTATGTTCAGAAAAGTGCTTTGGGGAGGGGAAGAGGAAGGAGAAAGTTAACTAAGTATTTTTTTTTCTTAAATAGTACCACTTTTCTGGCATGTGGTTTTCTTTATATGCTATAAGTTTTTTTTCAGTTATTTGTAAGTGTAATGGGGATTGTAAACAGGTGCGTCTATTCTTTTTTTTTTCTTTTCTTTTCTCCCTTCTTCTCTCTCTCTTCTTGTTCAGTTTTAAGGAATGTAGGCACTGCAATGTAAAAGGAAAAGGCCTGGTTAAAAAGCATGATAAAGAAATTAATGTGCTTTTTCTCATTCTTGCATGGGGGACTGACTGGATTAGAGACCTTAGATTGATTTAGTAACAGGTTTTAAGAGAGAGCAAGTGAATGAAAAACACCACTAAATATTATGAGGCTTTTTTCTAGCAAATACATGTATGCTCAGTAACAACTGTGTAGCTGGTCATCAGATTGTTTCCATGGAAACATGAATGGAAACTAGCTGCCCGATTCTCATGTCTCCATTAAGACAATCTGATAACAAGAAACTGGCTACAGCCTGGTGGAGAATGACAGACTGGGAGAAAAAAAAAAAAAAAGAGAGAGAGAGAGAAATTGTCTAGAAGATAATGTTCTCTGAAAGCATTCAGGGGCTTTCCCAAGGTAGTTGATGTTCTCTAAAAACAAAGAGAGAGAGAGAGAGAAATTGTCTAGAAGATAATGTTCTCTGAAAGCATTCAGGGGCTTTCCCAAGGTAGTTGATGTTCTCTAAAAACATTCAGGGGCTTTTCCAGCCTGGAGAGCTATAAAGATAAGACAAAACCAATCAGCACTTAGTAGAAAGCACAGGCTGCACCCTGCAACTTATAACCTTTCTTTTAAGTTAACACAGGTCTGTGAGTGTGGCTGTCAGTTTGGGACTTTTGTTCCTATTAGGAGAGTAAAACTGCAATATTTGAAAGTGTACATAGATTTGTGTGTTAGTATTAAGTTAATAGGTTTTAAGGGGTATTGTGTGTGTGTTTTTTTTCAAGGGCTTCCAATAAAAATTTTTATAAGATGTGACCTAGGCTCAAGTGGATATAAAAGAAACAACTGCAAAAGTTCAACCTGCCAAACAGTGTATGTATGTAACAAAATCTGGAACTAGACATAACAAAAAGATATACATAAAAATTGGGAATAACTTTTTAATACAATTATGCTTACTTTAATGTCTTTAAATACAGATTGCCTCACAGACAACTACAAACAAGAAAGAGCAGTGCACTATACTAAAAGTGCAAATAGCTGTGTTACAGGAGACACACTTGTGAGTTTCATAAAGAAAGGTTTTCATGATGGTTATTCAGGGGAAAACCTGGGACAAAGGGAAAGAAGAGTACTTTTATTAATTACAAGAGGAGTTCCAATATATTGATAGAAAAAGATAAAGATAATAATGGTGGATTTGTGGTGCTAAGGCGCTACTGGCAAAGGAGGAGGATTACACTGGCATGTATTTACATTCCACCTAAAACTGCTATAATTGAGCTTAAGAAAATTCTGGGAGAAATAATCAGTTTTCAGCAAGGATTACTACTTATAGGTAGGGAGTGGAATTTGACTTGCAGCAGTGAAGATGTGTCTGGGGGGCAGAAGGGAAAATATAACAAAGGAGGATAGATTTTAAGAAATTTATGAAAATATTTGGCATGGAACATGTGAACTCAGTAACAGGAGTTTGGAGTGAATTTACATAATATTCCCCAAGATATAAAAACTGGGGTAGGCTACACAGGATTTACATTTCACAGGAACACATGCATTTAAGTGAAGATCTTGATACTCTGGTTCCTATTAAATGATCTAAGATGCATTCTTTCAAATGCATCTTGATCGAACTTGAAAGCACGAAAAGGCAAAATAGTGAAACGGCATACAAGTGAATTCTTACCCCGAGAAAGAAATTGCTTGGCCACTTCTGTTATTTTGCCGTTTTCGTCACTGTAGTGCGATCTCAGATTTGGTATATTTAACTATGGGTAATGGTTTAAAAATTGTGGAACAGCTATTTTTTTCCCTTGGGAAAAAAAAATTGCTGTTCTATGGGTTAGAGATTGTAAGCTTTCGCTTACATGGGTTCAATAAATCATCGTTCACTTTAAGCGTTCGAGGATCTAACATAGACCCTTGATACTCACCCAATAACTATTTCAGATCATGCTCCAATAATAGCTAAAATAAAAGCAAAGGGTAATGAAATAAGAATGAGACATTGGCGCGTTCCCACCCATCTGCTGAAAATAGAGGAATTTAAGGAATGCATAGTGAAGACTATTCAGGAGCTGTTAGAGAAGACAGAAATTTCTTCTGAAAATAAGCTAGAGTGGGATAAAATTAAGGTGGAGTTTAAAAATAGGGAGTAAATAAAAGAAAGGGAGCTATGGTTAAGAAGTAACAAGAAGTATTTAGAGGGACTGACAAATGTTGAAGTATTGCAGAATAGGGGGAATCTCACAGAACAAGAAAAGGATCAACTGCAGAATGCTAGAAAGAAAACAAGGGAATACTTTAATAATAAGCACAAGCTTAGAAACTGTTTTTTGATAACACTGCAGCACAAACACTTTTAGCACAACTCATGCAACAGAAAATAAAAAAGGGCTGTCGCCAAAGTTAGGGAACCTATAACCAGGGAGGTAGCAAGAGATCCTGTAGAGGTATTAGAAATATTTCAGAAATTCTATGAGAGTCTCTATAAAGCAAAGAAATGTGAAACTCAAGAAAAGATACAAATGGAAAGGTTTATGGAAAAAATTAAATATGCCAAGGTTAGAGGTAGATGAGACTGAATTGCAAACAGCTAGGATATGTGGACAGGAGATAAAAATTGTGATGTATAACCAATCTGCAGGAAATTCGACAGGAACAGAAGGTATTCCTGTGGAAGTCTGGAAGCTAGGAGGAAAAAAAATGAAAGATCTGGAAGGTTTTGTTTAACAGCATTTTTAGAGGAGGACAAGTACCACTATCCTGGATGAAAGCAGTGGAGTTTTGCAGTGTTGAGTTGCCAGCCTGGCGCCTAACCTTCCACAGAAGGCACACACACGCACTCACACCTAAGGCCAATTTTTAGAGTGTCCAATCCACCTACAGCATGTATTTGGGATGTGGGAGGAAATGGGAGCACCCGGAGGAAACCCATACAACCATAGCTCTCAACCTTCCATCTCCAAAATGAGGAACACTAGCCCTCATAATGTGGAACAAATGGGCAAAATGTGGAACACATACTAATGGCTTACTAGCAACTTCAACTAGGAAGGTCATAGGATGGTTAAAATATGCTGGTTTTACTTATAAAAAATATCTTTTAAATAATTAATATGATTAATTTCTATGTACAGTGGATTGCACTTAAAAAAATTCCTAACACTGAACGTGTGACAGAATCTTTAAAATGTGGAACTTCGAGGAACTTGAACTTTTTAAGACCTCAAATGAGGTACGTTCCTCATAATGAAGTACACTTGAGAGGTATGCATACAACCACAGAGAAGACATGCAGATTCCCCGCACAGAAAGCACCCCAGCCGAGGATCGAACCACAGAACCTCTTGTTGTGAGGCGACAATGCTAACCGCTGCACCACCGTGGCCGCCCTATCTACCAACTAAGGCACTAAAGAAACCAAAACATTATTGTTCTAATAAGCCCAGCTGTCAAACAAGAACAGTTCAAGTCACCGCATACAACATATTACCACCTCAATACACACAAAATTGCTATAAAGCAATCAAGTGTCCGAATACCCGCATTCACAATACACTAACAGAAGTGTGGCAAGCAGCAGTATGCACTGCTTTAAATAAGTTAATGGACTGAAACAAAAAAATAGAAAATACAATGGCATAGCAACGTTTATGGATAACTTTACAGTCTACGCAACTGAAACGTATTTATCACACGTCCTAGTACACTTATTACTGTTCTATTCTATTACTACTTTCATGCAATCTTGAATAGCTTTCTTAAAGAAAGTAGCCAATACACAAAACCGTGTACTATAATTCAACACACACTCTAGGTGCTCGCTAGATGCGGTCAAGAATTAAAAACAAAACATCATAACTCCTTTACTCAGACTTTCATAAACCCAAGCCGTTATTTACCTTGCAGTTTCATTCACGACACCCTTATACAAATGCTGGTGTTCAAAGATAAAAGATTATTATTACTTCCGGCATACTATCAACAAAACAACAACTCCCAAAATGCTTCATGTTCACGCTGGAGATCAGCATGCTTTGCCGCTACGAAGGAAGAAAATTTTCACCATTTCGGTTGTGGCAACAACATCGGTTTTTAATATGTTACCAACAACAGCAAAGACAGACAACGCATACTGCTGAGATAAACGTTGCGGCAGTTTTTATGTTCTAACAAAACGTCTTTACTATGACTAGTAAAATGTAAAGACAACTTGGTTACCACGACCAAGATGGAGGACGTTCCATATCACGCGGTGTTTAGGGTTGGCATCCTGACTACGGTCGTTGTTTTGACGCAGACTTCGGCGCGTTGGGTTCAAAACATAAATATGGAGGGCGGGCGTAAAACATTAACGGAAATGAGGAAATTTGTAGAAGGTCTTTTCAGAAATAGTCCCGATTTGAGGTAAGATTGTAGTACATATTTAAGTCTTGTTGATGGGACAGTATGGATAATGCGTATTATTCTTGTAGGTAATTAAAGAAGTAGTAGTTGCGTGCCTAATATTTAGGTTGGTGACGGTGTACTAAGTAGCGAGCGGTTGTACAGAGTGATGGGTTATCGCACTAAACACCTTTCTGAGATAAGGGTTTCTGTGACTCTATATTTTACTAGGTAAAATTCTTCTTTCAGCTTTTTCCTGGGTAGGGGTCGCTATAGCGGATCACCTGTCCGCTCCAGCCCGGCGCCCAACCTTTCACAGAAGGCGCACACACGCACTCACACTTAGGACAAATATATGGTGTCCAATCCACCTACAGCATATCTTTGGGATGTGGAAACCCACGCCGACCACAGGGAGGGCATGCAGATTCCGCACAGATGGTACCCCAGCAAAGGATCGAACCAGAGAACCTCTTGCTGTGAGGCGACAACGCTAACCACTGCACCACCTTGGTTATTGAAGAGAAATGTGTGTATTTCGAGTCTGTAATACTAGGTTACCACCTGTAGGAGGAGTGGACCGTGTAGGCTTGTGTTGTAAGTAAACGCTTGTGGGGTTCTGAGTTGAAAGATTACCTGGGTACAGGCGCCCCACTTTCACTGAACCCATGCGTACAGCCTTCTGAAGGTTATTTGTTCAGTTTTGTAACTGACCCATTCCATCACAGACCGTGGAAATCTCCCCATTGGTAGAAAACAGGGTGTGAAGATGTTGGAAGACGTTTGCCTGTGCAGTAGTCAGAATGCTGCGCAATAAAAGTAGATAAAATGCATGATAAGGGTTTGAAACAGTTAGATTAAAGTCAAAGCACACAACCAAACAAATGCGCGCACTGAATACAGAACTTGTAATTCTAATTACCTGTTTGGGAACTGTGAGAAGGTATTGCTCAGTCTTCCACTTGACAAGTCTAGAGCAGGTTCTGAGCCTAAGGTGTACTTTGGCATGTGTCTTGGAACTCCTATGAAACTGATACTTGTATGCTTACTAATGTCAAAGTGTTTTTACTTTGAAACATTTGAAACATTGATTTAATTTTTTTTCAGGGAACACAGAATGTAGTAATCAAACGTGAAGTATAAATACCAGTGTACATTTAAAATGTATGCATGTAGTTGTAAAGATAATAAATAAGATCATGGGTGCCACAGAGTGCATGGAATGTTTTGCACAAAAAATTGGGTAGTGTGAATAGGTGGTGCTTTAGTTGACAGTATGTACACCTGTGACGGAGTTAGATGATTTTGTGAAGAGTATATGAAGACATAGGTAGAACTTTTGTCTTTTAGTAATGGATAGATGCAGCTGCTAAATACTTTATTTCATGAATGGGTCTCTTCAAATTATCTGTGGTATGATCCCAGTTATTCTTGCTAGGGATAATATATTATTGACCATGGGAAGGACAATCTTAACAAATACGTGGGTTAACTTAAGTATCAAAAGGTAAGTTGTCTAGCCTTAATGTGGTCTGCAAGAGCAGCAGCTAGCCTAGTACTTGCCCATTTACCTATGAGAACCTTTGTTCCTCCTCTGTCCAGGTAGAGGGTGAAAAGAAAAAGCAGTACTGGAAGCAAATAACCTCAGGGAGGGGCTGGGGCACCACTTGAAGAGAATAGATAAAATAGGAAGAGCAGTTGCTGGCTAGAGAAGGCTATATAGTCATGTGTATGCTGGATTTTTGGTCAGCCTGTCAGTCACCTAGTCACGATGTTGCATAATGCCCGATATCTTTCAGACCTGTTCTGTAAAGAGTTAAGTTTAAAGGATGATTGTTGTGGATTGTTCCTGGTGCTTGGTTAATTAGGGTGTGCTTGTTTGAGATTTAAAAAAAAGGATGAAAATGTTGTACAGGTGCAATTGGAGGGGGAAACCTGTTGGTGTAGTTTTAGAAATGGGAGTGTCTCAACATTTGAGATAAAAGGGATCACAGCTTTGATGGACTGCACTGATAATCATATTGTTGAAAGGGGAGTGTTTTGAGACAGTGGCATAGTTCTATTTTGAATTGGTCTTGCAGAGCAGATGAGATGGAAATTATATTGCCTCAAAGAGGAAGTCCCATTCATTAGAAAGACTTCACATGCTCAGCTGGAAAATCAGCATGCATGTCATCTATCCAGATTTTTCTTGTATGTTTGGTCTGTTCATACAATTTTTGATTTGGTAAAGCAGAGAGGATTGAAGTCACTAAATGACATACATTTGACTTTCATACTTTATATCTTTAAAACACATGTTAACAAATATCCTGTTTTTATAGCAATTTTCTAGGTGTATAAGAGCAATAATTAAAATGTCCTATTTATGGGCCTTTGTTCCCCGTTACTTTAGGCTTTGTCTAGATTTGGTATGCTAAGAGGTTGAGTGGAATGAAGACTTGATAGCCAGCTTTTTTTTGGGGGGGGGGGGGGGCATGTCAGGGCTGGGAAACATCCTGCTGCAACATAGTAAATGTAACTGGGTCTACTTCTAAATTTCAAACTCTTACAAGTTCATATGTCAAGTTCATATGTCTTATGGTTGAGACTATATGATCCCACTTGTGAAAGTTCAAAATTTTAAAGTTAAAAAAAAAAATTTTTTGCAGGGGTGCAAGCCCCCTTACATCTCCTGCTAATTAAATATACCAATTCCAAGATCGCACTACAGTAAGAAAAACAGTAAATGCACACTTCCGTGTTGTACAGCGATCTTCTCCATTTAAACAGTTCGAACTTTCGCAAGTTTGATCATATGGTCTCAACCATAAGAAGTTCAAAGTTGTGAAAGCTTGAAATTGAGAGAAGTAGACCCATGTAACCTTGTTCCTTGAGGTATCAAGAAACAGGAAGCAGTTTGAGATCCATTTTTCTAGTGTACTCGTAGACTGTTGATTGTCATAAATTGCTTTCCATCTGGCTTGTATTATTAAAGTTGTGGTGTTTACTATGCCATGCAGTATGTCTGTTTTAACTCTTAGTCAAAGTTCTATGACACCATGCATAGACACCAGCCTTGAGAAGATAATAGAATTGTATTTAAAATGCTGTTGAACTGCCAGCTTGCTGTGTCGAGCCAATAAATTGGCATGTGTTATTTTGGACAATTTTAGTTTTATTTTACATTTGTTTGCCGGGATAGTCTGGCTGGACACGGGTCCATTTACAGCGGAGGCCCGGGGAGAAAAGCTCTGTAATGCAAAGTTGTTTACATGCTTAATAGATAAGTGTATCTTTTACCCTTGGGAGTGTGTGGTTTGTCTTGCAGAATCTCACCACTTTGGGCTTGGCAATCTGCCTTTATGCATGTCATGGGAGAACATTTGAGAAGGCCAACCCACTTGGTTCTTATCTTCTGCTCCTCCTTACTCCCTTTCCACTTTATACAAAAAAAAATGTTTAAACTTGTTTCCTGCCTTTCCTTTAAGTAGTCTTGTCCAGATACAGATTTGCTGTATCCAAGACTAATCGTCTGAGCCCCTGCCGGTTAAACTATTTCTGGCGCCATAAAGTGCTCTTCAAAATTTCCCTTAGAACTAGCCAGTTTTTTAGTTGTAGCACTCAAATCTGTTTCTTTGAGCTCAGCACTTGTTCAGAACTTGTTTGTAAGCACTAAATAAGCTACAAATTACTACAGCACTCAACTTTCCTCACTTGTCTAGAGGAAAACGGGTTTTAGTACTTAATAAATAAGCAACTATCCAGACATGTATAAGGGTCAGCTCCTGGTGTTTTCTCCTGTCTACCTGATGAATCTGGGCATCTTGGAGCAATACAGCAATTGTCTCATGTACACAGACACCCCTCTCCTCCTACCACCCAACACTACAACCTGTGAGAGATGCACTTGTATAGCCAAACGGCTCTCTTCGCCGAAGACTGGAGTTACAGTCAAGCGGTGACTGTAAACACTTGCACTGCACCACACCACACTCCTCACCTAGTCCCTCAAAACCTACACCATGAAAACACACCAATAGAAACACAAAACACGCACCTACATTTGCGGAGGCTCTCAATAAAAATCTGCCCAAGCAACGGGGGCCTCCAAGGCAGAAATGCAAGCAACCTCCACCTCCTAACACAACCCAAATGACACAGCCCACAAGCTCCAGTGTGCCACTCAACCATAGCCCATCAGGCATAACAACGTAACCAACACTCTAGTCATAGGTGACTCCATAGTCAGGCACACTGATGTTCCACTCACCAGGCTAAACAAGGATAAAGTTAGTCAGCTGCTTGTCAGGTGTCAGGATCCACCACAGACCTGAGTCGTACCTCCCTGGACTACATGAAGAGACATGGAGGAGATGTCCGATCTTGTAGCCCAGTTAGGTATGACCCTAGCCCTGAGTAGCATCCTGCCATCACCCAGAATGATACCACAGTACAAGGACAAAGTGAATGACTTTAACAATTAGCTAGGCTATTGGTGTCATTCTAAGGGGTTTCAGTATCTCGCTGCTTGGGGTGACATGATCAACAGACCATGATGCTTTGCCAGAGATGGCCTGCACCTTGTCCCCCTTGGTATTCCGGATACTGGCTAAGGCTGTTGCCACCCCCTATAGTGCCTTTTTTAGGTAAGGTTCAGAAGACGCTCACCACCATAACCGGTACAAGCAAGCAAAATCTGAGGGTAGTGCTACTCAATGCCAGAAGTCTCACCCTCAAAATGCACTCACTTGGCACTCCTTAAAATGGAGAACATCGACATCTGTGCAGTGACAGAGACCTGGTTCAAGGCTCCAGAGAGCACCCCCGCATTACCAGGCTATAATTCATACTACACCTTTCGGCCACCTAACCTGGACCGAAACACCAAAGGCGGAGGCGTGTCCATATTCATTAAGGATATCCACATCTCCAGGCTCTTCGCTCAGCATAATGAATCTGAGATTATTAAAGTGCAACTAACTCTGGGCAAGACAGCAATCCAAACTGTAGCTTGCTACAGATACCCCACCATGCCCCAGGATTCCCCCTTCTCATTTCTTGATGCACTGGAAAATATCAGGGGTACAACCCAACACCCTAGTAATGGGCAATTTCAACTTCCCCACCATTAACTGGGAAAACTACTTGTGTACCAACTCTCTCTTTCTCAACGTTTTCTGGAATTCATACATTCCAACAACTTGGATCAACTTATCTACACCCCCACCAGGGGCAGCAATATCCTAGACCTGGTCATTACCAACATGGACAACCGGTGTTCCACACCAGAGGTCAATTCCCTGGTCAGATCCGACCACAAGCTAATCACCCTAGACATCCACATCCCTCCCCCATTAGGGAAACAACCGTAAACAATTTCTCCAAAGCCAACTTCATACTTCTTAAGACAGAAGTGGTAAACGTCATGACAACCATGGACGGACAATAGAGGTGCGACTGCTGAATCCTACATGAATGCACTTTATAAGCACTTACACGAGTGCATGGATTGTGCAATCCCCATGGATTTTGCTATCCCTAACAGAGCCAAGATGCTAGCCTCCTAAAAAAAGGAAGCCAATCTGCTGATCCCCTGCCATAAACTGTACAACAGAAGAAAGAAACTGTTGCAAAAAGAGTAAAATCTCATGATTGGAGGAACTCCCTGGTCAGCCTCCGTAAAAAGCAGAGATCCCTCATAAAATTCTCCAAAGCTAGTTATGAAAACAAAATCGCCACTGATTCTAAAGACAGCCGCAAAGCATTCTATAGCTATGTCAAGAATCTCAATGGCAACACTCTGATGTGCTCTGAGTTACAGCACAATGGCACTAAATATACAGAACTAACTGATATGGCCAACATCCTTGCAGATGGGTTCCGTGTTTAACTTTACCCCCCCCCCTCTCACCCCCTAAAGGGCCCATCTCTATACTGGAAGGAATTCAAAGTTCCTGTAATTACAGCTGCACAGGTAAATAAAACACTCTCCAAAGCCAAGAACACAGCATCCATGGGACCTAACAGCATCCCAGGCTGCATTCTACACGGACTATAGAAGAACTGGCACCCCATCCAAGTACCATGTTCGGTCATAGCCTCACCTCAGGCTTTGTGCCCACTGAGTGGTGCACAGCGACGATTATCCCACTCCACAAAGGGGGAGCCACCACAGACCCTGGGAACTACCGCCCCATTAGCCTGATGAGCCTGGTCTGCAAGGCTATAGAACATATCGTCATGGAACTTATAAACAATGACATTGGTTATCTCCAAACTCTGGACCCCACCCAGTTTGGGTTTGTAAAAGGCAAATCATGTCTCCTAAACCTGATAGACAATTTTGAAGCGGTCACCAAAGCCGTAGATGAGTAATCTCACCAAGGCGTCTGACACCATCCCCACTCGAATTATAGATAAAATCACTAAACTAGGGATAAATCCCTATGTCACAAGATGGGTTGCCAACTGGCTCACTGACAGAACCCACACTGTGAAAGTGGCAGACTCCAAATCTGACTTTAGACCAGTGACAAGTGGAGTACCACAGGGTTTAGGCCTGGGTCCTCTCTTGTTTGATATCTACTTCTCAGAAGTACAGGCTAACAAAAGGTCTTTGGCTAACGAAGTTCACAGATGACTGCAAACTAGGAGCCATAATCAAACTCTTAACAATATGGAGATGTTACAAAAGGGCCTCACTTGAGACAGATGCCTGGTGTCAAAGGTGTGGCCTTAAGCTCTGTGCCAAAAAGTGCATAGTCCTCCCTTTTTGGTAAAAACTCTGTACTCCTGAACTACCATATAGGCGGTAGTCTATACTTGACAGTGTGATAAGAAACCTTGGGACACAGGTGGACAGTAGTCTCTCTAGGTTCATAGGTTCATACTAGGCTATCTGCCCAAGGGCATTTATAAGCCTAGCCCATAGTTATGTGGCTTTCGCCACCCCTTTAGTTTGAATAAAAACTATGCCTATCATTTTTCTGTGCCTCTGTCAAGCAGTGACACTGAAGTAATCCCTGGGGTATATCTGCGATCTCCCATCCATTGGTCAAGATTCCTCTTGAACAAGGCCAGCGAGGTGCTCTGCCTCACATGTACCGGGATTTTGTTCCACAGCATAGGGAGTCTCTGGGTGATGAATCTGTCCCTCCAGCACGTTCTATTTATAACCGTGTCAAGGTTTAAGTCTCCCGCCCTTGTGGTTCTGAGGGATCTAGATTTTTGAGGTGAAGCATATTCATCAAATCTGGGTTTGACATGGCCTTATATGTCAGGCACAGGTCACCTCTGAGCAAGCGGTATGAGACTGAATAGAGCTGGAGTTCTTTCATTCGGCAGCATAAGACATATTTTGAGACCCTTTATCCTTTTGGTGAGGAACTTTTGGGGCCTTTCAAGCTGCAGCAGGTGTCTGGTCAGATACATTCGAACGGGCATTGTACTCAATCATAGGTCTAATGAGTGATGAGTACAGGGGCGATGACCTCCCTTGATCTAGATGTGAATCCCTTCATGATCAGGTGGGCGATATAGAAGGTTTTCCTAACTACTTTAGCAACATGAGTGTCAAACGAAAGGCTACTGTCAACTTGGGTCCCCAGATCCCTGATGACTTTTTCTGTGCTCAGTGGATTGCCACCTATATGGTAGCTAGGGGTAACCTTGTTTTTCCCGAAGGGTATGACTATGCATTTTTTGGCGTTTAACTTCAGGCCATGGCTCTGGCACCAGTTATCCGTTTCTGTGAGGCCCTTCTGGAGGATGTGTGTGTCAGATGTGTTTTCGACTATGGCGCCCAGTTTGCAGTCATCTGCAAACTTTGTCAGCCATAACCCTCCTGTGTTTGCTTGTACTTCAGAAAAGTAGATACTTCACAAAGAGGATTACAAGCCTCAAACACATGCCCTACACAGACTGTCTCAAACTCCAGCTTTGCTCCATCACATATCGCCTCCTTGGCAATCTATACCTGACATACAAAGTTATGTCAAACCTAGAGCTGTTGGATGTGCTCCACTTAAAGAAATCCCAGTGCCTCTGAGCTACATGCTGTAGAGACCTAAACCTTGTCACCACAATAAACAGAACATGCTGGAGGGATAGATCCCTGTCCCAGAGACTTGTACTCTGGATCGATCAAACTACCTATCTATATCAAACAAAGCTCCTCATTAGCACTCTTCAAGAAAAATCTTGATGATATGGATGGAAGATGGGAAATTCACCCCAGGGATCACTTCTATGGCTCTGCTCGACAGGGACACAGGAAAATTAATTTTGTTAGATGACTAAAGCCAGGGTACCAGTTTAACAGTTCCATTAATGTGTGTCTGTGTACAAATATAGGTTCATAGGTACTAGGCTATTGGAGGATGTTTGTGTAGTGATTTTAAGACATGGTTTAAAACCTGAGGAGAGCAGTCCTGCTGTCCAGGGTTATAAGGTCTTCCACATGTTTAGACCTACTACTGTGCAGTAAAAGTAAGTAATAAACCCAGTAAATTTTCCTAGGTGACCTAAACTGTCCAGCTGTAGGCTGGGAAACCTACACCACCACTAGTGCGCAAACAGAGATTTATGTACTTTGTCAATGTAAACATCCTGGAACAATTGGAGTACCTGCTAGGGAGAACATTTTGTATCTTGTCCTTACTAATGTGGGGCATCACCATTCCTTGCATATCTTCATCACTTGTTTGGTCTGACTGTTAAGCAGTCTCCTTCAAAATAAAATTGAAATCTGAGATCTTTTCCACCCAAGGTACCTTTAAAAATTTCTCCAAGACCAACTCTACCCTTAAGTAATATGTTGTCAAAATTAAATCCCCAGCAAACCCAGTTAACTCCAATATCCTCATGAAGACCTGTGCTAGGTTGTACTGCACTGATGCAGCTGTATGCTGTAGGAACAAGCGCAGGGCAAATCCCCAGAAACAAACCTATATGGTGGGACCATAATGTCAACCAGCTGTACAATAAAAGGAAGAATATTTTGACCAAAAGTAAAATGACTCCAGAGCTTAAAATCCATCAGAGCCAAGTTTGAGGCTAAAGTAGCTACTCAAGCCAAAGACTAATCTCCATGCTTTTTTTCAAATTTTCATAATCTCAAAATTTGAACTGATTATGAACAATGTTACCTGCACTAGGGCTGAAGATGTAGTAAACCTACTGGCCGATTTTATATTCAGCTGTAACTTTGCCCCTCTCCATCTGTTCCCCAGTGTGCAACTGAAACTGTCCAGCTATTACACAAGAAGTCCTAAAATCGCTATCAAAGGGTAAAAATACTTAATCGGTGGGCCTTGACAGTATCCATGGATGCCGTTTAAATAGCATGGTTTAGCCACCACCTCAAACCCCCTTGGCCCCCATACAGTTTTGTACCAAGCAAATGGACAACTACCACTGTCCTTCACCTGCACAAGGAAAGACCTTCCACATACTGGGTGACTTCAGCTACCCCTCCATTAACTGGGAAAACTACTCGTGTATCAATATACTTGCCCAACATTCCCTGGAATTCATTAATTCCATTGCCCTGGACCAGCTCGTTCTTACCCATTAGAGGTAGCAACATCTTTGACCTGGTCATTACTAACATGGGCAACTATTTCTCTATACCAGTAGTCAACTCCTCCCTGGTTCGATCCAACTGCAAACTAATCACCTTGGAAATCCACATCCTTCCCACCCCCCGCAAAGGTAACCACCATGAAAAATTTCTTCAAAGCTAACTTTGGGCTCCTAAAAACAGAGGTGGCTAACTTCATGGTACCCATGCAATTGGAGAATAGCTGCATGACAGCCAAATCTTACATTAATGCCCTATATGGACATGTACACACACACATGCATGGATCTCTCCATACCCAATTATGGACATGTACACACATGCATGGATCTCTCCATACCCAATAGAACCAAGACACACTCTCTCCTCCAAAAAAAAGCCAATCTGGTGGTCCCCTGCCATAAACTCTACAACAGAAAGAGGAAACTGATGCGAAATAAGCTGAAGTCCCAAGACTGGAAAACCTGCCTTATCAGCCTCAACAAAAAGTTGAGATCCCTCCTCAAATCTTCTAAAGCCAGCTATGAAAACAGAATTGCAGCAGATAGTAAAGACCACCACAAGGCCTTCTGTAGTTGTATAGACCACCACAAGGCCTTCTGTAGTTGTATAAAGAATCTCCACGGCAATACCCAGATTTGCTTGGGGCTATTACAGTGGCGACTCCTATACTTAGCCAATGGGTATTGCTAATATACTGGCCGACCGATTTCAACGTATCCCTCCCCCACCAAAGGACCAATTACAATATCGGTAGATTGCCAGGCACCCAGTATTACTGCTGCACAGGTTAAAACAGCACTGTCCAAGGCCAAGAATACAGCTTCTATGGGACCTGACTGTATCCTTGGCTGTGTTCTACATGAACTACAGAGTGAACTAACACCTCACCTGTGTGCCTTGTTCAATCATAGCCTCGCCTCCGGCTTTGTCCCTACCGAATGGCACACTGTTCCAGTCATCTCTCTCCACAAAGGCGGAGTGACTACAGACCCTGGGAACCATCACCCCATTAGCCTGACAAGTCTGATATGCAAAGCTATGGAATGCATCATCATGGACCTAATGTCAAGGATATGGGGAATTTCCAAACTCTGGATCCCACACAGTTTGGTTTTGTGAAGGGTAGATCATGCCTGCTCAACCTGGTTGACTTATTGCCAGAGCTGTGGATGAAGGCAAGGTGGTTCATACAGCCCACGTTGATCTGGCCAAGGCCTTTGATACCATTCCCCACTCGGGGAATCGTAGAAAAAATCACTAAGCTAGGCGTCAACTGCTGTATGGGTTGCAAACTGTATCCGAGAACCCACAGTGTGAAAGTAGCTTACTCCAAGTCCGACTGTTGACCAGTCATAAGTGGAGTCCCACAGGGTTTGGTCCTGGGTCCTCTCCTGTTTAGTATATATTTCTCTGAAGTCCAGGCCGATACGAAGGGACTCTGTGACAAAAGCTTACAGGCGATTGCAAGTTGGGAGCCATAATTAACTTCCCAAGTGATGTTGACATCCTACAGAAAGGCCTCACTGAGACCGACTGGTGTCAGAACCATGGCCTTAAGCTCAATGCCAGAAAATGTCATCATCCCCTTTAGGAAAAACCTGGTTCCCATGAATTACCATATCAATGGTAGTCCACTGAACACAGAAGGTGTTATAAGAGATCTGGGAACACGGGTTGCCAGCAATCTCTCTTTTGGCCACCACATTGCCACTGTGGTCAGACAGTCCTATGTGGCACATCTCACTAAGGGTTTTGCATCCAGGAAGAAAGAGATCATTGTCTCCCTCTACTCTTCCCTCATCCAGGAAGAAAGAGATCATTGTCTCCCTCTACTCTTCCCTCATTAGGCCAGTCATGGAGTACAATGCCCCATTTGGCATGTACCCCACTAGACGCCTGCAACAACTGGAGAGGCTGCAAAAGTACCTCACAAAGAGGATCCTAGGCCTTTAAACACTTGTCCTATATGGACTGACTCTTAGAATGGATTTTTTTTTTTTTTTATCGCCTACTTAGAGGCAGTCTCTCTGACCCAGCTCTGTTAGAAATGCTGCATCTAACGAGTTCCCAATCCCTCTGCACTACACGCTCCAGAGACCTCAACCTCATTACAACAATCAACGGAAGGGGCAGCTTCATAACTTAGACTGCCCATGCTATGGAATAGACTTCCCCATACATATCAAGCAGAGCGCCTCACCTGGCTCTTGTCAAGAGAAATCTTGAGTGGGTGGGGAAATAGAAAATTCACCCCGGGGATCACTCCAGTGGCTCTACAGGACAGAGGCACTGGGAACTAAGGTCGGGTGGCACGATACCAGGGTAATCTGTGGGCTAGGCTTGTAAAGGCTCCAGGGTCATTAGCCTAGTACACGCCTATGAACAGGCCCATCAGCCTCCTATTCAAAGCCAAGGGAAGGCTTGGTCATGGAACTAATCAGTAAGGACATAGGAAACCTCCAAACACTGGATCCATGTGTTTGGATTCATTAAGGGCTGGTCAGCCTTACTCAACCTGGTGGGACTTTTTTGAAAAAGTCACCGAAACAATGGATGAAGGTTTAAACCATACAAACAGTATACATCAATCTGGCTAAAGCTTTTAATGCAATCCCCCATTCGAACATAGTAGCAAAGCTAAATAAACCCCCATTTCACCAGCGGATGTATAGCTGAGTGCAGCACTCAGAAAAATTAAAAATAGGAGAAGTTACCAAAGAGACCAGTCACCAGTGGAGTCCCCAGGATTCTGTTCTGGGACCTCTCCTGTTTGCACTTGCTCGGAGCAGTCATCGAATCTCCAAATGACTTGGTCATCCTGCAGGAAGGCTTGTCCCAAATAAATGGAAAAATCATGTATGCTTGGTAGTAATCTACCCTGGTGAACTACCTCATTGACAGTAGTCCTTGTTCAGGATTTGGGAACTCATGTGGCTAGTGACTTAACTTTCAACCAACATGTGTCCACTGTTGAAAGAAAAAGTCCTTCTGTATTGCATAGCTTGTAAACAAAGGGCTTGTTTAGATCTATGGCTGTCATTGTCCCTCATTAGGCCATTCATTGCATATAGTGCCCCATTTGGCATATTAACTCTCTGGACATGTGCAACAACTGGAATGCCCACAGATGCCTTGCTAAAAGGCTACAAGGATTAACAATATGTCCTGCATGGGTGGGTTCAAAGTCCTGCAACTGCTCTCTGTATTCTACAGACTTAAGGCGTGACTTGTCTAGCGCATAAGCCATCCTCCAATGCAGTACTGATGGATTTACTGCACATCAAGTCAAATGGCATCCGCAATACTGTCTAGGGATCTAAAGCTCTTCTGCAGCATCAACAGAACAGTTTGACAGGACGTGTATATCTCACACAGAATACTGCTGCTCTGGAACAGATTTCCCATCCTCAAAACAAAGCTCATCCCTGTTTATATTCAAACACAACTTGGATCTATGGATGGAAAATGGAACATTTACCTCAGGACCAACTCTTGTACTACTAATGGACAAATGCAGCTCTCAAATGCTTTTATCCCATGCACAAGTCAAGTCTCATGTTATTTATGGTATGATGTCTAATGCCAAATAACTTCAAGTACCAAAAGGTAATTGGCTAGGCTTAAAATGGTTTGCAGGGGCAGCTAGCCTAGTACTGGAGAATAAACTACACTCTTACTATGCTGTGGTCCCAAGCAGATAAAGCAATTAGTTTGTGGCCAAAGGCACACACAGTAGCAGTTAAGGTAATTGTCCTATCTGATAAGGCCTAGACATACAAGTTAAGGGGGGGTGAATACTTCATCAAACTACTTACACACAGTTATAAGGAAAACAGAAATGTTCTTCAGAAAATTAACACTGACTTGAACTACCTTCCTCGAGCTGTACTGCTGATCTAACCAGCATATCCTATAACTGAAAAGTTCATCTCTACTTGATTCCCAAGTAGACTATTCTCTATCTGTAAAGCCTAGCACTTACTCCTACAGTACTTGCACCTTGATAAAGCACTCTTATTATAGATAGTACCCCACCAGCCTAAAACCCACTTCCCCCGGAGTCCTTTGAAAGTCACTTTATCTACTACTTCTAGTATGTCGAGGGATCAGTTGCTAGTGTCCTCTCCAGCTCAACTGGTGAACCTGGGAATATTGAGGCAATGTTACAACTGCCTCATGTACACAGACAATCCTCTCCTTCTCCCACAAAACACAAATACATGCGAGAGATGCAACTATACGGCCAAACTGGAGGCTGAGCTCTCTCAACATAGGACTGGCAAGACCAGACAGGAGGAGAAGGTAACCACACATAATACATACCCAGTCACACATGGTACCATCACAACTTCAAATCATACACATACTCACACAAAGACATACTCGGAGGCTCTGATCAAAAATTTACCAAAACAGCAGAGGCCACCAAAGCAGACACCCAAACTACCACCTCACGACCCAACACATAGACCACACAGTCAGAGTGTCAAACAGTCACAGCCCTTAAGGCCAAACAAAATGCCAGACACACTTGTCATTGGTGATTCCATAGTCAGACACACTGACGTCCCGCTCACCAGACTGAGTAAAGAGAAGGTCACAGTAAGCTACCTGTCGGGCGATAGAATCCGCCACATAACGCAAGCACTCAGGTCTCTCAACAGCAGGTACAAGTACGACTCAGTCATTGTCCACGCTGGTGTCAACGACCTGAGACGTACCTCCTTGGACTACATGAAAAGGGACATCGAGGAGCTCTCTGATTATGTAGCCCAGGCAGGTATGACCCTGACCTTGAGCAGTATCCTACCTTCACCTAGAATGATGCCACAATACAGTGATAAGATGATCAGCTTTAATAATTGGCTTAAATTCTGGTGTCATTCAAAGGGGATCCGGGGATCCAATGTCTGTCTGCCTGGGATGACATGCTGGACAAGCCACGCTGCTTCGCAAGGGACGGCTTGCACCTGTCACCCCTGGGCTTCCGGATATTGGCAAGGCTCTTGCCACCCCCATAGTGCCTTTTTTAGGCAAGGCTCAAATTCTAAACCTACCACCCTAGAACACCAAAAAGGAAAAAAACTAAGGGTAATGCTGCTCAATGCCAGAAGTCTCAATCTCAAGATGCACGCACTCGAGGCCCTTCTCAATATGGAGAACATCGATGTCTGTGCTGTGACAGAAACCTTGTTCAAGGCTCCTGAGAGCACCCCAGCACTAACAGGTTTCACCTCATATCATGCGTTCCGGCCCCAAAATCCAGACAACACCAAGAAAGGAGGGGGGGGTGTCCATATTCATAAAGGACACCCACACCTCAAGGTTGGTGGCAACGCACGATGCATCAGAGACCATCCAGGTGCAATTAACCATAGGCAAGACTGCTCTGCAATTTGTAGCATGTTACAGGCCACCCTCTCAAACTCAGGAACCTCACATGGCCTTCCTGAAAACATTGGAGGGGATAAATGTATCTCCAAACACCATCATACTAGGTGACTTCAACTACCCTAATATAGACTGGGAACACTACTCAAGCCCGAACACTCTAACCCAAAGATTCCTGGAGTTCATAAACTCAAATGCCATGGAACAACTAGTCACCATCCCCACAAGAGGAGAAAACATACTTTATCTCATCATCACGAACATGGGATCAAAATGTTAAATACCTGAAGTATACCCCTCACTGGTGAGATCAGATCATAAACTAATCTCGCTGGAGGTCCTCATCCCGCCCCCACCTGAAACAAAAAAGACCACAAAAAACTTCTCAAAAGCCGATTTCACACTTCTAAAAACTAGTGTGGTCTCCTTTAAGGCCCCTGAGCCAGTGGTAAACATTACTCAAACCGCTGAATCACTTACAAATGCCTTCTACCAGCACCTACAGGACTGCATGGATCAGGCAATCACAAACAAAACTAAGACTCTCTGTACCAAAGGCAAGCGTCCAGTCTGGTGGACCCCAGCCATAAACAAGCTCTACAACAAAAGGAGGAAGCTACTACAAGATAGAGCAAAATCCTTGAAAGGTAAGACACCTTTGATCATTATAAGTAAAAAACTAAGAGCTCTCATGAAATCACCCAAGGCAAATTTTGAGAGAAAAATCGCCAAGGACTCTAAAGAGAATCATAAGGCCTTCTTTAGCTATGTTAGAAACCTAGGAGGAAACTCCCAGATATGCTCAGAATTAGTTCACAATGATGTGAAAATTACTGAACCTACACACATTGCCAACATACTGGCTGACAGGTTCAGTGCAAACTCCCCCTCCCCAAAAGGAGAGATATCTATTCCAGAGGATTGTAGCCCCCAAACTTCTCCAACGCCCAGGTGAGAACTGCCCTCACTAAGGCATAAAACACAGCATCCATGGGACCGGATGGTGTCCCCGGCTGTGTGCTTCATGAACTCAACGAGGAATTAAACCCACAGTTAGGACAGCTGTTTAATCTTAGCCTCACCTCAGGATACGCACCAAGGAGTGGCGCGGCGACTGTGGTCCCACTTCATAAGGGCGGTGCCTCCACAGACCCTGGAAATTACCGCCCCATTAGCTTGACAAGCCTTATCTGCAAAGCCATGGAGAGGATCATAATGGAACTCATAAATAAAGACATAGGGAACTTGCAGACTTTGGATCCAACCCAGTTTGGCTTTGTCAAAGGCAGATCCTGCCTCTTAAACTTGGTTGACTTTTTCGAGAGTCACCAAGGCCATTGATGAGGGAAAGGCAGTCCATACAGCCTACCTCGACCTGGCAAAGGCCTTCGACACAATACCCCACTCAGGTATCATCGAAAAACTCATCAGCTTGAATGTAAACCCATACATCACAAGATGGGTTGCAAACTGGCTAAGTGACAGAACCCACAGGGTCAAAGTTGCTGGAGCCATGTCAGACTCAAAGCCTGTCACAAGTGGTGTCCCACAGGGCTCAGTCCTGGGTCCACTCTTGTTCGGCATCTACTTTTCTGAAGTACAAGCAAACACAGGAGGGTTATGGCTGACAAAGTTTGCAGATGACTGCAAACTGGGCGCCATAGTCGAAAACACATCTGACACAGATATCCTCCAGAAGGGCCTCACAGAAACGGATAACTGGTGCCAGAGCCATGGCCTGAAGTTAAACGCCAAAAATGCATAGTCATACCCTTCGGGAAAAACAAGGTTACCCCTAGCTACCATATAGGTGGCAATCCACTGAGCACAGAAAAAGTCATCAGAGATCTGGAGACCCAGGTTGACAGTAGCCTTTCGTTTGACACTCATGTTGCTAAAGTAGTTAGGAAAACCTTCTATATCACCCACCTGATCATGAAGGGATTCACATCTAGATCAAGGGAGGTCATCGTCCCCCTGTACTCATCACTCATTAGACCTATGATTGAGTACAATGCCCCGTTCGGAATGTATCTGACCAGACACCTGCTGCAGCTTGAAAGGCCCCAAAAGTTCCTCACCAAACCTATGATTGAGTACAATGCCCCGTTCGGAATGTATCTGACCAGACACCTGCTGCAGCTTGAAAGGCCCCAAACGTTCCTCACCAAAAGGATAAAGGGTCTCAAAAATATGTCTTATGCTGCCCGACTGAAAGAACTCCAGCTCTATTCAGTCTCATACCGCTTGCTCAGAGGTGACCTGTGCCTGACATATAAGGCCATGTCAAACCCAGATTTGATGAATATGCTTCACCTCAAAAAATCTAGATCCCTCAGAACCACAAGGGCGGGAGACTTAAACCTTGACACGGTTATAAATAGAACGTGCTGGAGGGACAGATTCATCACCCAGAGACTCCCTATGCTGTGGAACAAAATCCCGGTACATGTGAGGCAGAGCACCTCTCTGGCCTTGTTCAAGAGGAATCTTGACCAATGGATGGGAGATTGTAGATATACCCCAGGGATTACTTCAGTGTCGCTGCTTGACAGAGGCACAGCAAAATGATAGGCATAGTTTTTATTCAAACTAAAGGGGTGGCGAAAGCCACATAACTATGGGCTAGGCTTATAAATGCCCTTGGGCAGATAGCCTAGTATGAACCTATGAACCTATAAGAGCTTGGATCCATCTTGCTTTGAGTATATTTATATAAGGGGGAAAAAGGTGGCTGGAAGCAGTGCACTGGGGGATCAGGCATGAAGATAATTTTTGAAGGCACCGGAGACTAAGCAGCCTAGGCTTTCATCCTAGTGCTATAAGGCTTCATATTTGCTACCAGTAACACAGCAGTCTGTTGATGAAACGGCTTAGTAATGTCAGACAAAGTCTCTTGCTCAATCTTCCTAGGTGTTTTTCTTGACACCTTGCCCTGAAGTGCATGGGCAGGCTGAGAAGGGGATGTCATATGACCATTGTTCCCCATATGGTCGGCCAGCATGAGAGGCAAGCACCTCTGTGTCTATCAAGACAATTACATTTGCCCAGTGACCTTGTTTGCCCCTGAGTGCATGCAACCCCTTCAGTCAACCCCCCCCCCCCCCGGGAAGGATGTGGCCATACCCATTTGCCTTTCTCCCTCTCTTGCCTGGCTTCTCCAGTGCTGGGGCCAATAATCAAATCCTGGTCCTGTAGGTCAGATTCAGGTCTCCCATCACTCTGTGCCATAGAGCCAGGTATTAGTGTTTTTTATTTTATTTTTATTAGAAGTAGTGGGTCTTTTTTTTTTTTTTTTGGCTGGTTGGCTGGACTGCTACTGAATGGAAAACTTGGCTTAATAGTCTGCATTAATCTGCTTACTTTTTGTTTGTTTGCTTACCCTTTAAGTAACTTATTGTTGTGAGCCCCCCCCCCCCCAATCAAATGGGACTAGAGGGGCAGTATGCAGTTGATATGAAATCTTGGGTGGTTGTTGTTTGTCTTTCGGCATTGCCACATTGGAACTCCGGTCCGGTAATGATTGACAGTGTTTTTTTATATGGTGCCGAGTTGCCAGCCCAACCTTCAACGAAGGCACGCCCATTCAACGCATGTCTTTCGAACACCCACTGAACCGTGGGGAGGACATGCAGACTCAACACAGAAGGCACTCCCAACCAAAGCAGAGAATCGAGCGGGAGAACCTCTTGCTGTGAGGCAACAATGCTGTACTTTGTCATCATTGTGTAGTATTGAAATAATAGAAGTTTTAATTTGTCTCATTGCTTTCCTCCCTTGTGCCTATTTGCCCTCCAAAGAGGAACAGCAGTGGGGAGTTTGGTCCATTTATTCTGTCACTTTTGTTTTATTTCCAAGAATGCCATTGTCCTTATGACAACAAGGATCTGGCTTCAAACTCCACCCCCAAAGAATGAGGTCATTGTTTTAAGACATGCCCTAAATGTCCCCAAACCAGAGAACTGTCAGCTTCAGTGCTTATTTGAAATCCATAGACATTCTGATGGGGGTGGGGGTTGTCTTAAGGCAGTAAATGTCTGATATGTTTTACCACTGAAGTGGGTGCACGCAGCAGTAATCTGATACATGTATACTTCGTTGCATATGTTAATGTGTGACCATAGTGCTATCCAGTGCATTATGTGTTGAAGCACTTACGACCTTACTGTTATGATTATTTTTTTTTTGCCTTTACTAGATGCCAGTACAGAACGAGTTGCACATCCGTATCCCTGAGCTGGGCAGGTTAACAGTGGCTCATCTACCCTCATTGGCTGTGGTATTTCACGGGTTGTTTTGTCTTGGTTTATTACCTGGGCTTTAGCTCTCGGCCATAAAGCTGGAATTTATTTTAATTTTGCAGACTTGACTATTAAGCTTTCACTGGTCAGGCTTGACCAATATCCCTAGTACAAGTACCATCTAGGTAGGTATGGACAGTGAGGGCATTAGGTGTGCTTTGTCTTCCCCATGAGAGTGCTCCTCCCCATTCACCCACTCGAAAGGCTGCTGCAAGAGCACTGCTTTTGTGAGCTGACCACATCACTTTCTTCGCTGCCTCTTCAAGGTGATCATGGCATTGTGAGGGGGAATACCCCCACCCCTGGAGCATCGTACTTCTCCAACTCGTAGGCTTCTGCATCACTGATCAAAACTGGGTAATGTAGGTTGTAGTCGGGGCTTTATTTTGTATGTTTCAGAACTGTCTGCTCTTTATTTAGCCAACTGTGATAAACTGGTAGAGTAAATAGGACTCTTAAGACTCCCACCCAAGATGGTACACAAGACTTGGCTGTAATTTTCTGTGTGCGTGCGAACTGTTGTAATTCAGTAGTACAGGCATTCCAGACCGGTCAAGCTGTTTTATATTTTCCAGCACTGCCTGTATGTGGGTGAGGAATGAGAGACCAAATTAAGTTCACAGACTAGTGACTTTTTTTTCTTTTCCATTTACAGCATACTGACACATGCCATTGTAAGAAAGGAATACCTGGTGCACTGCAGTAAGGAGAGACTGAGTAAAGAGGAGAAGCAACAACTGAAGAAACTGGTTGAGGAGCAGCTACTCAGGATGCAGGTAAAAAGATGAGGTTGCATCGTCCCACTAAGATTGTTGCAGAGCTTGATTCCCATGGTACTAAAAGTATCTTCGTAGGCAGATACTAGGCTAACTGCCCTTCTGGGCCAGTTTGTCTAGCCAATTTCCCTTGCAGGGTTTGATCCTTATTCTTGTATCGTATGTCTGCAGAGTTAGTGTAGTCATATGTGTATTTGTCTGTGTGAGCGTGTGGCTGTGTAGCTGAATGTCATCTCCACATGTGTGTGCATCTGTATATAATGCTCCCACAGTGGCAAGTATACTTGCAGTAAGTAGACAGCAAGAATGTCGACTGAAAACGGTTGATGTATGCAGAAGGTCGACAGTTGTTAGACTGCCACGTCCCCGGATGAGGAAAGTTCCCTTTCCTGGGGATTGTGCAGTCTCTGAATTAGTATATAAAATTGGCAGAGGTGGGATGCACAGTTGTCAGCATTTCCATTGACATTTTGCAGTCAACGTTGTGGTGTCAACGGAATGTAGCAGTCCCATAATAAATGTAATGTGTATTTATATCGTGTGAATATACGCACACATGGTATGCATCTACATGTGCTTGTGTATGCATACATTATAATTTTTTTAGGGTCCTTTTTTGCCCCTCTTGCATGTTGACCAAGTCATTCTTAGTTGGGCTTTCATGGGAGTATACTGCGTACTGTGCATTTGGAAGTCTTCCGGGGGAGCCTTTGTTTAGGCAGCAGGTGAGTTACTTTTGCCCTCCATGGCATCCCAGCAGCTGAGGTTGTACTCTAGTATATGTTTGGGGGGGGGGGGGGTAAGACATGTCATTGCAGGATCCACTGTGCCTTCCTCCTTTTTTTTGAAAGCCTATTACAGGACACCATCTAATGGACACCATCAAGGGGTGGCTTAATGAGCTGAAAGGCCTGCTCATCTCTTTCTGTTTTACAGTGTACCCTCCTTACAGAGGTTGAGGTCATTTTGTATGTCTTGCTGCAGACTGGACTTATCCCTCTGCGCAGTTTTATTTGCGCACATGCATAAAATCTGCTTTTGTACATTTGCGTGTGTATAATGTATGCATGCCTGTATGGATGTGTAATATACGTGCATCATAATGCAGTGACTGGGCCAGTGCTAAACCCTAGAGAAAACATGGGTGCAGAAACGCATGCCATTGCTAAGCATCCAATGTACACTATGGAAAGTGTGAAAGAAGGCAGATCCTTTTCCTATTGAAAAGCTTTTGTATGCTAATGAGTGATGGTTGCTCTGGTCTTAAGGTCACATCTTTATGGTTACAAGCAAGTCAAACTCCATTGAGGGAATTCTGGGAGAATTTCCATGGATTTTGTGTAGAAGAAAGACATTCTGAGGGTATAGTAGGAAAGCCATTTTTCCTGAGGAGAGAACTTTGCGCTGTCTTGAACTGTATTCATCTTCATTTGTACTTGAAAGTCAGAGTGGTTTTCTACAAGGTGCTGCAGTCCTTTCCTTGTTTCTAGTCAAGGGATACAGGCACTGGAAAGCCTTGAGAAATGGCTTAATTATGGCAAAGTGAAGTGCCTGCTTGGTACTGTTGTATGTGTGTTCTGAGAAGCCACTGGAAAAACATTTAAATGTTTACTTGTCTGTGTGTGGTGTCTGTGTGTGGTCTTTCTTGCAAGACTCTTGGAACTGTAATACCTGTGTGTGGATTCATGAAAATGTAGAAATCTAAGATGAAACATCAGGTAAGCTAAACTGTGTGAAAATCAGATGTGCTTGAGAATGGTGAAAGTAATGCCTTGGTGCAGCTTGCAGAGAATATTAGCAATTTGGTTCTAAAAGCTGAGCTAGTCCATATATAAACATGTTTTATAGCCTCGCAAACTGTCCTGAATTTTACAGAATGTCCAGATTTTTTGCCTTATATTTGATATCTTTGTCCAATGTATTGGAGACTGCAGTCAACTAAATCGTAGACCTTAGTTTCCAACTTCATGCCTTTTAGAAAATGTGTGCTAACTTAAAACTAAAATTGTTTAAAAAAAAAAAAAAAAACTCCTATTCTAGCAAATTTCAGTGTTTGTTTATAACAGGAATATTTTTAAAATATGCTCTATTTTTGCACCCCCTCCCCATTGTTTGGCATTGTCCTTTGTTGTTTTGCACCCCTCCCCATTGTTTGGCATTGTCCTTTGTTGTTGTAACCATCTTTATTAAACGTAACTTTTAAAGTGACATACGTACATATATGATGGGGGGGGAACAAACCATAATGTTTCAATTGTTTTCATGCAAGTATACATCATTTTCATTGACACCAGCATTACATTGTTCCATTTCCTTACATTTCACTCATTAGTCCTGAGCATTATTCTGCATGTATTGTTTACACAAATTCCATTTATTTATATGTAACTTGTTCCTTCCATTTTGTAAAGATCAAACTTCCAGTTCTATCTCCTTTACGATATTACTGTTATTCTTGAGTGAAGAGGTTAGGAAGTATGTTTGGTTGTCATAATAATTAAGGTTTACCTTACAGACACAGTACAGGGTTTGATTCTCACCTTTGGGGAAATTGGATAGGCTTAAAATGGCACATAATGACAGCTAGCCTAGTACTAACTATGTAATAGTTAGTTATGTAGGATACATGTGGCATTTTTTAAAACGAGCTGTTTGGTTTCTGAAGCCCTTCCCCCCTAGCATCTGTCTCCACTACCTGTATTGGCTGTATTTTAGCATCTGTCTCCACTACCTGTATTGGCTGTATTTTTATGCACGTGGTCTTCATGCACTTTAGATCATATCTCTGCTTTTATTTGTGCATCTCTGCTTTTATTTGTGCATTGAGAGGCGTTTATCATTTTGTGTATGCCCCTGCCCCACCCCTTGCTTTGGTCATTGAACTTAAAATGTACAGTGGCCAGAAATGTCAAGCCTCACAGGGGTATGTTTATTTCCTGGTAAGTCCAGACTTTCTTAGCAAAGTTAACACCTCCCAGTTGTCTTGTACTGTAGCATAACCCACATAAGGATGTACAGATTTGTGACGCCAAAGCTGTAAATAACAAGTCACCACCCTTCTCCCAGGTGGGTAAGTTCGCGTTTAATTCCATCCAGTACTGGAGATGCTTCCTTAAATATAGGATGTTCATCGTGTTTCACTGTTGCAGTCATTACAGTTGGGTTATCCTACTGGTAGGCTACCCGCAGTCGGCCCGAGTTCCAAAGTCTAGGTTCAGCGTCGGTTGCTGTCACCTCCTCCCTGACGTCAGTGCGCCAGAGGTATAAAAGATGCAGCTGACGCCATTTTCTTCAGTCTTTCTTGCCGCACTTTGCCCGAAGCAAAAGCAGTTCGCAAGTGCCGGTCGGCTGACTCCTGAGATTTTCAGATCCAAAGTCTTCATTAAAGCTAGGTACCCTGTTGGGGAAATTTTTTTCTTGCTCCAGACAAATGTCAGAAAAAGTTAATTGTATTTCTTGTGGGAAGCAAATACCTCAAGGATTTTCATACTTACCGTATTCCTTGCCTAGGCCCTGATCACGGCGTTGCTAGTTGTCGGTTTTGTGCTAGATTTAACCAATGCACTATTAAGCATCGGTACAATTTTGCACTTCATTATTTTGGCAGAAGATTTAATTGTATAATGGCGTCGGAACAACCGACTACTGGAGTTTATAAAAAGCTCAAAGAAAAAGACAGGCATCTGAGGTCCAAAACCGACTATGAGGCTTCTGCTAGGCCTGTCGCCAGTTCTCGGGTGCTTTCGCAGCCCCTGACGCCCGCTACATCAGAGCCACAGGCCGCTTCCGACTCCCACGTGGAGCTGACTAGGCCGCTGGAAACCTATTGGACACTCTGAAACTATTCTCTCAGATGGGTCCGGAGCCGCTGAGCAGAGGCATCAGCTTCGGAGGGTGTTTTCAGGCCTACACAGTTATATGTAAAACTGACCTTTTGCTTCAAAGGCAAAGACTAAAGCATCTCTTAAGACAAACAAGTACAGCATTCTCCTGGACAGGCCTCCACTCCTTTTAAAAAAAAAAAAAAAAAATTGATCAGGGGTTCCCATCCCCCTCTTGATAAAGCAAGAGATAGAATATGCCTCTTCAGATCGGGTTTCCATTTCCTCTGATTCCTCTTCTGACCAGGAATATTCTCTTCCTCCCTATGAGGATTCTGATGCTGAAGAATCTATTCCTTCAGCCTCTCCTCCTGAGGATTATTCTTTTGGGGAAACTATTTCACTGGGAGAGCCAAGATTACTCCGAATCCAAAAAAAGGCTCGGACTTCCTTTTATTACTTCAGCACAGGCCCCTTGCTATTCCCCCTGTTTTAGACATTGTAGGTGATGTATTTTCAGAGTTCGGTCTGTCTCCTGACTCTCTGCCCACCAGCTCCTGTTAAGCCAGACATATACTACAGGGTTCCTGATTCACATAAATTTCTTTATAAAAACCCTGCTGCTGACCCAGAAATTCTCAGGGTCCCAAAGGGGTCAAGGCTTCCATTGCAAAAAACCCTATCCCCTCTGATAGGGATTCAAGGGCCCTGGACAGATGGAAAAACTTATACTTCTGCTACCTTGGCTGTAAGAGCTTTAAATTGTCAGTTTCATATGCTTAAATATCAGCAATATCTTGTGTCACTGCTTAAACAGAAAATGTTGACAAATGCAGAAAACAAAGAAATGCAGGATTTATTGCATGCAGCTGAACAAGTGGGAAAGCATACTCTGCAATGTAGTTTTGATTCTCTAGAGGCCTCCTGCAGGGCCGCTGTTACGGGTCCTGTTTAGGAGACATGCTTGGTTAAAAGAACAGAATCTGCCCGATCATGTTAAAGCAAAACTATTAGATGCTCCATTATAACATACCTTGTTTGGTGTTAAAGCAGAAGAGGTGTTGGAGAAAATGGAGGACAAAGCTAAATCTATGCAAACGGTAAAGGATTTCTTACAGGTAAAGCCTCCCAGATTTAGCAGGAACTGGCCTACAAAGAATTGGCCCTTTCCAGTGTTGGGCCACAAAGAGGCAGATGCAGATGTCCCAGAGGCAGATCACAGCCCCAAGGCTCATACAGGCCTAAACAATGGGGCACTTCTACCTCCAAAAGCGGAGAGGAAAAATCACAGCCATACAGGAAGCAGTCTCAATGACTTTCCCCTGCCAGCACCAAACACTTAACTTCTGGCAGCTCCTTTGGGGGGAAAACTAGCACTTTTTGCACAAAATTGGCACATGATCACCCAGGGCAAATGGGTCTTAAATATCTGGCGTTGAGATTACGCATGTCGGAACATCGTAGTGACGTTCGAACCAAAAGAGAAACAAACACTCTGTTCAGGCACTACACACAACATCATACTGCCAGATTTCAGTTTTGTATTGTAGATAGAATTTTGGGTGACAGATCCAACAAACAGGGTTTGCATTCCATTCTTGATCAAAAAGAGAAATATGGCTCATCAAGCTAGGGGCACTATTTTCTCCTGGTTTAAATGATCATTTATAACAAATTAATATATCCAATATTGAATGTATTATCATACTTGTGTTTTATTACCATATTTGCTATTTGGATCATCTATTTTTTTACTTGTTTGTTTTCTAGTTTGTATTTTTCCTTCCAGTTTTTCTTTCAGGCAGTATTATGGGCATGCCTAAAATCCTTTGGAAGTGCCTCATTGGTCTATGGACCTTATTTAAACCTGCATTTGTGCATCATTTCCTGTTTGTACTTTTCTTGTTCCACTGAGGAAAGCCATGTTAGGCTGAAACCGGTCTAGATGGATTATTGAATTGTTCGCTATGTATTAAAACACTTTTAACGTTAGTGTTGCTGTAGTTTTGTTGCTGATATATACCAAGTTTTGTGCTGGCATTTTTTTTCAGTTCTTAAATATCATATCACAAGGCTACAGGTTCCACTTTCACACCCTGCCAAGGCCAAATGGTATGCCAGACCTGCTGTGCAATTAATGGGCAGAGGCACAAACAAGTTTCATCCCTCATGGACATGAGCCATTCAGCAAGTACCACAGCAAGAGCAGGGACTAGGATTTTACTAAAGGCTATTCTTGGTGCCCAGAAAGGACAAAGCCTGGAGACCAATACTGGACCTGTCTATACTAAACTCATTCCTGGATATTCCAAAATTCAAAATGTTAACTCTGCAGCAGCTCCTGCCCATGCTGGGCAAGAAGGCTTGGCTTGTGACTTTAGACCTAAAAGAGGCATACCTGCATGTCCCAATCAGACAGTTGTGCAGAAGATGCCTCAGATTTTTTATTGCTGGCTCAATGCATTACCACTTCTCTGCACTGCCCTTTGGCTTATCTGCCTGGCAGCAGTAATTGCATTTTGCAGACAGAGGAATACAAATATATCCTTACTTGGACGACTGCCTTATTCAAGTGGAGAACAAGGACATTCTACTACAGCATCTGGCATTTGTAAAAAGGTTACTAACAGGCCTAGGGTACACAGTAAATGAAAAATCAAAACTCATACCCTCTCAACAGGTAATATTCCTGGGTGCAAGCTTAAATACAACTGCCCAGGTGGCTTATCTCGCGCCCGACAACTGACAACTTATTTCAATGTTGGCAACAAGGACCCAGTTATCTGCAAGAAAAATTTGGCAGGCTTTGGGCTTCATGGCATCCTGCGTTCTGCTAATTCCATATGCAAGACTGCATATGAGAGAACTTCATTGGTATCTAAAAAGTGTTTGGACTCAACATTGCCACAGCCTGGAAACAATTACCATCATTCCCTGCCTGCAACAGGAGTTTTGATGGTGGGCAAAAGCCTGTCACCACAACACACGGGACAGCCATTCACCTTACCCACAGCCAGGCAGACATTGGCAACAGATGCATCAGATTATGCCTGGGGGGCCCATATGGCAGGAAGATGTATTCAGGGCACATGGTCCACAAGTAAAATGCATCTACATATCCATCAAAAAGAGATGTTAGTTCAAAATGCCTGACAGCCTTCAAGGATCTACTGATAGACGGACAATACTACAGTCATGTGGTACATAAGCAAAGGGGCACACATTCCTACCCCCTCTGCAGACTAGCCATGAACTTGTGGGACACAGCATTGACTTACCAAGTACATCTGCAAGCACAATTCCTGCCAAGAAGGATAAATACTCTGGCAGATGAACTAAGTAGAAACGTCATGGATCCCCACTAGTGGGAATTGGATCCACAAGTCTTCAGCATAACAAGGAACTGAGGATGCCCGAACTTAGACCCATTTGCCTCCCCTCACAATTGCCAACTACAGAGATTCTGTACAAGGACTTATCACAAGCAAGCATGGAAAGTCGATGCTCTAGTTTTTCATCTGGAAAACCCTAACCGTATATGCCTTTCCTCCTCTGCCTCTCCTCCTCAAGGTCAGACAAGAAGCCAGAAATGATACTGATTGCCCCAGACTGACCCCGCCAGCACTGGTACCCAATCCTAAAGAGCTTGTCTCAATGCCCAGCCTGGACATTACCTCAAATTCCTCACTTATTGACCCAACAAGACAAGTCAGATACTACACAGCCAACTCAGTACCTTAAACCTGGCAGCTTGGCAGATAATGTAGCCATTCAAGACATACCTCTCTCTAAAGCAGTGATGGATGTTATTTTGGAGGCCAGGAGGCCTAGCACCAGAAAATCTTGTGCAGAAAAATGGAAGAGATTCTGTGCTTGGAACCAGGCACACGGTATTGACACGATCGTTCCAAATATTCCTCAGATTTTTCAATACTTAACTGAGATGCTGGATAAAGGCCTTTTCCTTTTCATAAATTAAAATTCATGCCTCTGCCACTTCAAGCTTACAATACAGAACCACCTGTTTTTTCTCGTCCATTACTAAGGCAGTACCTCAGAGGGGCCAAAAACATAAGACCCCAAGGAGAGCACCAATACCTGCATGGGACCTCAACTATGTCTTGGAAAAACTCACACTGCCTCTGTTTGAGCCAGCCTCTGCAGCTGATATAAAATTCTTATCCTGGAAAACAGCTCTGCTCCTAGCAATAACCTCCGCTAGACTTGTCTACAGGCATTCATGGCTGTGGAACCTTTTATCACTTTTCCATCCTGACTGGGTTTCTCTGAGGACAAACACTACATTTATGCCTAAGGTATGTCCAGTGTGGCCCTTAACCAAACCATTCACTTGCCTACCTTTTACCCATACCCACAGAATAAGGGTGAGAGACTTCTGCATTCTTTGGACATACAGGCAGCTACGCTTCTACTTGGGACAGAACCAAAGCTTTCAAAGACTGAACAACTTCTAGTAGCATATGCTGCAGGATCACAAGGAAAGCCCATCTCAAAGCAGATTATTTCAAAGTGGCTAGGCCACTGCACTCGTTTCTGCTATTCACAGCATAGCAAATCAGTGCCTAAGGGCGTTAGGCCACATTCAACAAGAACAGCAGCCACTTCAGCAGCCTTCCACGGAGTACCAACCAAAGGCATCTTAGAGGCTGCAACTTGGAGTTCAGTGCATACTTTTACAAAGCACGATCACTTACCTCTCTACTCTAAATCCAGGGCAGGCTTTCCACTGCATTTCTGCAGGGCCTGATAGCCTCTCCTAATCCTATTTAGCTCCAGCCTCCCTACCTAAGCTTTGGGATTCAACCCAATTGTATTGACTAACAGTGAAACATGATCATAGTACATTTGTGTACCTACCATAAATGTAGATGTTAGAGTGTATTCACTGTTGCAGTCCAGGTTACCCTCCCTCCATCCCCATTTTCCTTGCTGGGACTTATCTGTGCTTCTCTATTCTGTACAACCTATTTGGTGTATTTGCTTGTAGATGAAGGAAAAGTTGTGTTTTGGGTATGCATGCTTTTTGGCATTTAGCCTACCATTTTAGGGGCACCTGACATCTAGGGCAAGAAAAACTGAAGAAAATGGCGTCAGCTGCATCTTTTATACCCCTGGCGCACTGACGTCAGGGAGGAGGTGATGGCAACAGACGTCGGACCTAGACTCTGGAACTCTGGCTGACTGCGGGTAGCCTGCCAGCAGGATAACCCAATTGTAATGATTGCAACAGTGAATACACTCTAACATCTACATTTTATGGTAGGTACACAACAATACTATGCCAGGGTCCCATTCAGAGCTGTGACTTCTGTCTCACAGACCCAGTATTGGGGTACTAACCTTCCTAATGGACCTTTAGGACTACATGTGTACTAATGGACTTGCACAGGAATTGTCAAGTTCTTCATCCAGCACAAGACATTTTTTGCAAGTATTGAGATTTGTTCTCAAGATTTGAAATCTAAATCTGCTGAGATCCATCAACAAATGGTAAAATGCAAATACTAATCTGGTTTCCCATTAAAGGGAGGGTTAAATTCTTCTACCAAAAGTTTAATCTTTGTTCTACCTGCTATGTAAATGTCACAATACTAGCATTCTACTTTTGAAATGTTTCATTTGCATTGTCCGCTTTTGTCCATTCCACAGGTACTTGAAAAGACGTGCACTATTTTAGTGTGTTCTTCTGTGGCCTGACTAAGAAATGCATCTAGCCTGACAAAGAAGTACGTCTAGCCTGACACACAAAGAAATAAGAAGTGCAACATCTCATCAAAGCAGGCTATTCATGATTTTAGGCCCCATACTTTCTCACTGGTTTCCAAGACTTTTCACTTAACATAGATGAGTAAAGTGTTACAGTTAAACGCACTTATTCAGCGATGCAATTACTATAATCTATAAGAATATACTGGAGCATAGGTTCTCTACCACAGTGAACTATTAAACGGGTTCCTGTTAAATGACTGAAGACTCATTCTTTCGAATGTCTTGATTGAACTTGAAAGCACGAAAAGGCAAAGTAGCGAAATGGCATATAAGCAAATTCTTTCTTGGGAATGTAATCGCTTGGCCGCTTCCATTACTTTGCAGTTTTCGTGACTGTAGTGTGATCTCTGAGTTGGTATATTTACGTAGCGGGGGTGTGGGAGCCGAAGCCCTCCACTTTATGTAATGCTTTACATTTCCACAAAAAAAAAAAAATTGCTGTTCTAAAGTGTTTGTAAGTTTTTGCTTACATGGGTTCGATAAATCATTGTTCGCTTTAAGCGTTTAATGATTTAACATAGACCCTATTAAACAGGTCTTTGAGCCTGTCCTAGGTATTGGAAAAATTTGGCACCCAGAAAAGCTTGTGTGTACAAATATACACATGAAATAGCAGAAATGTAGCTTTACAAAATTTTATTTGAAGTCTAGCTTTCTTTTAGTCTAGCCGCACGTTGGAGTTTAAGCACACCTCCTTTTTCAGACTGACTCAAGTCTTCCATGAAATAGGCCTAGACTACCCCACTGAGACTGGCTTCATCATGCAGTGACTTAAGGAATGCCTACTTTTGTGAAAACCAATACTTGGCACTGAAAAGGAAGATATTTGGCCATATCAACTGTCATTTTTCATCTACAGTATAATACAGTCCCAATTATTTCACCTCCACCCTTTTTTCCACAACCAAAAACTTATTTTCAAAATTTCAGATATCCATTTCCCAAGAAATTTCGTTCAGTCTCCCGTTCCATATTGTTTATCCTCCTGGAGGAGGAATCTGCTCTTGGCCGCATTAAACCTTATTCCACTAGAGCTGTGGCCGCTTCTGTTAGTCTTTCATACTAGGGCTTACATGGATGATTGTGCAGCTGCCATGGATGATTGTGCAGCTGCCACCTGGGCTAAACCCCATACCTTTAGCAAGCATTACAAATTGGATCTGATCTCCAGGGGAAGAGCTGCCTTTGGCTGTATTCTCTGGAATGTTCTTCCATGAGGGCCACCCAGATTCTGTAGTAGCTAGGGACTCGGTCCCTTCAGTGAGGAATGGAAGAAGATTAACTTCAGATAAAGAAGTTGTCTTACCATAACGTTCCATCTGAGTTGTTTATCTTCCATTCATCACACCCTCCCACCTTCCCCTGCCAAAGGCACCTGGGGGATCTTCGGGTCGTGTTGGGGTGTTTGCGCAGAGATGGCCTCTGCCTTGGTTTCTGTTTCTTGTATAGGTTTCTACTATATGTTCTGCAAACTCTATCTGAGGTATGGGATGAAGGGCATTATGGGTAGTAGCATGGCTTTTTGGTGTACGCTAGCTTGATATTTGGCCGACTCTGTTCCGAGTGTTCGGAACCGTACCCTTCAGTGATGAATGGAACAACTCAGATGGAACGTTATGGTAAGACACAGCTTCTCTAGCAGAAAAAAGAAGCCAACATTTGCTCTGTTTGAACCATTTAACCTGGCTGATTTAGCATGGCAAACAATTTAAAGAATTGTTCATCTGAGTTGCAAGTCCTTATGGTCAGTCAACCCCATTTCATTTTCCATACAGACATGATTTCTTTAGTCACAACAAGCTTAGTTCTCAAAGTGGTATCAGTTTACGTTAACCCAAACTGTCAAACTCCTTGTTTTTTGTGAACCTAAAAATGGAGAGAGGATACTCTGTACCTTGTATGCTCACAAACAACTGTGGTACTGTCCTGGTATAACTAATCTTTGAATCTGTAATTTCTCGTGAAGGTAAGAAGGGACAACCTGTGTCAAAACAGATTTCCAAATTGTTGCCTAAGAATTTTGTTAAAGTAACCACAACAGAATTATTCCAGGCAGGGTCGTGGCCCCACTGTACAAGGGCCTTTGTTTCATCTATGGCTATCTGGAAGTATTCTACAAGTGGATACTTGGTCCTTTGTACTTGTACAAAGCACTGTTTATTCATTCTCTGGGTCTAGATCAGATTTTGGTGGGGCCATTCTCCAGGGTTTCTGGGCTCCTTTCCTTCCACCTACAAAATGTAGTAAGGTGGGATAATTTACCCATATAGCTGTTAATGCAGCAGTGGTCAATATGATGAACATACTGCAGTTATGTAAGAAAATTACCATAACTAAGATAGCTGCTGTGATCAGCAGTATAGCTTTAGCTCTCCCAGTGTGAAAACAAACTTGAGAATTTTTTGGGGGGTATAAAGTTTAGTTACTTGTTAAATGCACTACCTAAATGCCAGGAAAGAAGAAATTTGGAAAGCCTGAAAGAAAATCAACCAGAAAAGGTAAAGAAAAAATGCTGTCTGAGAAGGATTCTGCAGCTGTTAAAATGCGGTTTAAGCTTCAGCTTGGGTTAAAAAGATGGCTTCCAGTACTTTCAGACGAAAAAAATAAATCAAATGTACTCTGATATGAGTAATGACTGGTTAAAAAAAAAAATAGAAGATGGTTTAACTAGCCTTTCAGAAGAACTGAAAAATCACTGGTTAATAAGGTTTCTCAAGAACGGTTTTAAAAAAAAAAAAAAAAAATGTTTGAAGACAGGGCACTCAGAAAACTGCAATTTTTTGCTGTACCAGAGATACTGGAAGGAATAACTATATATTGTATGAAAGCACAAGTAAGCAACTGGACTGGTGTTTACAGCAGACTTTAATTGAAAGGGCACATAAGAGAGTATTCTCCAAACCGAACAATAAGAAGGCAGCCAACACCTGTATTACTAAAGATTGCAGTCATACCAGCAGAAATAGTTGATCCTGCAAAACTGTGGAAGAAGATCCAAGTATTAACTTTGGAAACCACAGTGTGTTTGTAGAAAATGATTATTCACTGTATACCAGGCAGAAGAGAAGCAAATTTATCCCAGTAATTGGGGAATGTCGAGAGACTGGTATGAAATTCAAGCTGCTGTGCCCAGCTGTCTTCAAAAGTGTTTTTCTTGACTGACAAAACCATTTTTGGCAATAGGCTACGAAGGAAATGTTTTATCTAACAAAAAGCGAGTCCGCAAGCAGAAGGAGACTCTGCTTGTCATCCTGACAGTAAGGTTCATAGACTTTGCTGGTGAAACATTTTGTAATGTTTTAAAGGAGGTTAAAATACTTGAACAACAATGGGACAACCATGGCAAAGCACATCTATTTAATAGACAATAAACAGATGAGTGCTTTTGAAGATGCCTCCATCAGATCAATACAAAAATATAAAATCGGTCTGCATATAAATACACTTTGAAAAACCAATAATAAAACCTTTAGCCAGTTAACATTTTCTGGCCTTTTAAAAATAGGTTTTAAAGGTATAAAACCATTTAAGCCTGTTGGAACATCAGCTGTCAAACCAGCTATCCAGTGAGTCTAACTTTTGTGGCATTCTTTATATCCCCACCTTTATGTGCAGGAGTATAAATATCCAAAACCATAAATTTAAATTCATGCTGTGGAATGATTTTCTCCTTGTTGCTGTTCCTTTATGTAATGTTTTAAAGGACAATGCTTTAGGGACAGAAAAGCACAGGATTTGAGTAGATGAATTGTCAGTGCCTTGGAGTTGAACCATAAACTGGTGTTGGGAGGTGGAGATTAAAATGCACAAGACCAGCAACTTGGAAATCTGTCACTAATGCATCACATTTTTGAAAAAAAAAAATGGCTGAAAAGCGCTGTACTTTTTGTTGACTATGCATTACCAGACTTATTAATGTTTAGAAGGACACAAAGGACTTTTTTCATTTGTTTTCATGATTTAAACTGCATGTCCTATACAATAGTTTTGTGCAATGTGTTGTCAATGGCATTTTAAATGTGAGGAGAGATTTTCCATGACTGTGTTAAAGGTGGTAATATTTTATACTCGCTAGCGAAACAGGCTGACCAAAAGCAACATTAATGTTCATATGCTGTGATCTTTGGCTGCTGGGAAGGTGGTGGAATGTAAATCTGCACTGATTTTATATTGCACTGATTTTATATTACATTATATGTAGAATTAAGATATTTTATCTTGTTTTACAGCTGTGAATGTCTAAATTACTCCTTTTGGCTTAAGCTGCAGACAGGTGTTTTTTTATAAGCATGTAAGTTTTAAAAATGAGACTATGGTGAAAGTGCTCAGCAGCTTCTTGCAACTGCAGAAATATTGGCTTTTTTTCCACTGGTAAATGGCAATGGAGTTAGTATGTGTGCAGCTGAGGACAGTTGTGTAGTCTTAAAAGCCTTATTGTAGAGTACATTTCCATGGAGACACGCTTTATGCAGGTGCAAGCAGCTAATCTTGAGAATTCTGAGTATTCTTTGGAGATGGAAATGCAAAATTTAAGGGTACAATGACTAGCAGTTCTCTGGGGGGGAAAAAGGTTGAAATTATGGGAAGTAAATAGGAAACCGCCACCGTAGCAGTATTAATAAGATGGCCAGTGCACTTGTTTTCTTAGGGCTAAAAGTTGATTTCTGAAAACATGCAAGTTGGGGAAATTGCTCCCTTTTGATTTTTTTTTTTTTTTTAAGATTTAAAAATTTATGTGTGTAGTAGATGAGAGTGCTTGTATTTATTTGAGGGTTTTCATTAAACAAAATTAAAATTTCGAAAAATGTGACATGGGTTCAAATGGAGATGAGAAACCTGTTCAAAAGATCAACCTGCCAAACAGTATATGCCTGTAACAAAATAAAAAAAAATATATATATATGTATTTAAAGCAACATGTTTTAATAGGTGGGAACAGTAGCTCTTTATCACAATGGCTTTATCCTAGAATGTGAGGAAAGAGCATTAAATTGTATTGTGCAAATAGTAATGCTGCAGGAGACGCACTTGGAAAGAATGAGCATGTGAATTTAAGTATTTTGGAATGCATATTAAGCAGGATATCAAGGACTGAGGAAAACTGGAGTAATTATACCAATTGCCAGAGGTGCTCCAATAGTGATAAATGAGGAAAAAATACACATCTATCATTTTTGGTAGTAAAGGGCTATAGACAAGGGAGGAGGATTACAATGACATGTATTTATTCCACTGAAAACTGCTGTTATGGAGCATAAGAACATTTGGGGAAATAGACTTTCAGCTTGATTTGCAATAGTGAGGATGTTTCTGGGACCTAGAAGGGGGAAATATAACCAGTACATTTCTGGAGAAATTATAAAATTAGTTGGCATGGAAGATGTAAATTCAATAGTAGGAACTCTTGACAGAATATTCCCTAAGGTACAATAACTGAGCTAGATTAGATGGAAATTATATTTCATGGGAACATCTGCATTTGATTTAAAGCTGTCACACATCCAATAACTGTTACAACTGGAATAAAATAAAAATGGAGTTCGTAAGGATATGTTGTAAGCGAATTTACAAAAGATAATACAAAAATTGAGAAACTAAAATTCTTTATTTCTGGATATGACTAGCAAGACACAGGCAGTGAAATTTTGTATGCTGCTTTTAGTCTAGTATATGGGTCCGGCATACTTATCAATGCATCAGTGGAAGGAGAAGTTGTGGACAATAGTAAAGAGAAGTTGTGGACATTAGTAAAGAATTGAAGGAATTTATCTGGGAGAGAAAGACACGAGGTAAGTGAGGTGTGTCGATAGTTCCAGTAGAACAGGGTGATTTTAGGCTTACGCAATTTGAAGGGATATTTTTAGACCTACACAGTTGAGGCTCATTTACATAACACAAGCAAGACGGTTGTAAGTGAAAGGGGATGATTATGAAGCGAGGGAAAAGTTCAGGAAATGGGGAGAGAATAAGATTTTGGATGCAGATCCTGTAGAAGAGTATTAACAGCCATACAAAATTGTATATTTTAAGAAATAAGCCAATACCAGAGGAGATTTTTGCCAATAGGGGTGACTGCAAGTAGGGTACAGAAAATTGGCAAGAAAGGGTTGGAATTTGCTGTAGAAAACTGGCAAAGGAACCAGGATATTGAGAAATCAAGTAGGAAATGTAATGAGTGGGATGAAGCCGAGAAAACATTTGGATTGCAGGCTAGACACTGCCTTCCCCTACCAGGGCTTGATCTCGGAGTATAGGCAAAAAGAAAGGGATAAAAAAATTTTAAATAAAATGCCTGCTGTGGTAGAGTTTTAGTTTTAGCAGAGTCTAAAACAGAAGCAGCTGTTAGAAATAATTAGTAGGGCATGTACAATATTGCATGATGGCTATAATTAGTAGGGCATGTACAATATTGCATGATGGCTATAAGAATTAATCGGAGAAGGTTAGAAAAGATGAGAGGAGACTGGGAATTCAGTTTATAAGAAAACGAGAAGACCTATGTTTGGCTCCAAGTATGCAACCAAGTCCCAAAGATTTAGGGTTTTTGCTAAGCAATTTTTATAACTCAAGCAGATTTAAAATGTTTCCTTGGGTTGATGGCGAATGTTTGTGTGAGAGAAGCAAGAGTTAACTGGGAGCATATGTTTGAGTACTCTGTAGAGTTTTTAAAATCCATCAGAGATGTTGGATTTGTAAGCGGCTGCAAGTAAGGAGATGATTCTTTTGACCTGGGATGCAGGGTCTGAATTGACTAGACATAGTAAGGCCTTGGGTTTAGTTCTGTTGGCTGCCAAAAAGCCATTACTAGAAAATGGAAATCAAATTCTACGCCAGCTGTATTTGAGGTATTGAATTGTAAAACAGATAAGAACTGGAAGAGGGATCTTTAAAAAGTGAAGAAGCAAATTAAATGGAAATTAAAATTTGTATGAACAAGACATGCATAATTATCAGGAAGAAGTGTAGTTTAAGGGAAAGCAGGAATTCACCAGTATTTTTGTAAAGTTGTGCTGATGATGTAGCAAAAAGTCATTTATATTTTACTCCAATGGAAAATGTTAATGTTGTGTTAAATGTATGTTTGCATGTTTAAGTGCTATACAGTAGCTTCTCCCTCCCACAATCCCCCTTATTTTTGGTGGGGTGTTAATGCCAGGGTGTGTTGTTCTTCCAAGCATGATGCTTGGGTCAGTCTCCTTTCTGTGTTGGCAGAAAAGCTCTGAAGGACTTGGCACCCAAACTTGTCTTTCAGACAGCTCAACTCAGACTGGGTGGGGTGTGTGTGGCGTAGCTTTGAAAGCTGGCTGTTCCGTCCTTAGCAGGATATAACCCATGTAGCTAAGGCTACTGCAGCTGTGATCATCTTTTATTATAAGTTTACTTTCCTAAACTTGGAAAGTACCGTTTTACAAGTCGTATTGTACACGACAAAATCTTACATTTTTTTTCCCACACACAACGTTTATTCACTTGGCTATTTGGCAGAAAGTTTTCTGGAAAGGATGAATCTAAAAACAGATGGGAAATAATGGCAAATAAAGCAAGAAAATTATATAATTTATATCTATTAACTGAGCAAAAGGTTTCAAATCCAACTTTGATTTAAACCATTTGGTGCTTTCTTTGCGTTGCTGTTTTCTTAATATTTTATTCTTGGCAGTGAAATGAACTTGTTTCAAAGCAGTAGCCTTTAAATCCATCGGTCCATGTCTGCGAAACCTACAGTGTATGGCCAAAAACTGTCACTAGCATTATTGCATATATTTCTCAGATGTTCTTTAATTCTTGTGAGGAATTCCACTTGGTCTTGCCCACTTACAACAAATTGTGTCAAATGGCATAAATTCCTGCACATTTAGTGTAATTTGTACCTGTCCCCAACATCCAGCTTTATTTTTAATAATTTTATCAAACTTTTGACTAATACAAGGGCAAACCAGAGTCTCCACAGAAGATAGCACCCCTGTGGTCAGTTTATAACAATGGGGTTATTTTTGCATGACAAACTGACCACCTGCAATACAAGCCAGACACACTCTTACCCTTACAGTTTGAAATCAATGGAGCCTTGCATAAGTAGGCATTCGGTGCTGCTTCCTTCAAAAAATTCCATATTTTGTTTCTAATTGAAACAATGTCCTTGGATAAAATGCTGTTTTGTAACAGTTTCTCTCTTGCCTTGAACAAAGATATTAACCTTGCCACAAATTAACAAATGCACTTTTATTGCTGCTTAATAATAAAGCTACTCTGAGTATTGGCAACTTGCCACTATGCAAAAATAAACATCTCTGTAACGGTCTTTGACAAACCTTTCAACCAACCTACAGAATTCTCTTCTAAATTTCTTTTAGAACGTAATGTCATGGTGCTTAACAAATTTATCCTTGAATGTAGATCTATGAAAATCTTTAACTACTGTGACTGTTTATTTACAACATGGGGTGCAACAGAGAAAGATAAGAATGAGTGAGAATAGTAATGAGAGGAATAGGTTGGATATGAAGGTACTGATTTAAGAGAAAGTAGGAAGAAGAGTGCAGTGGGGTGGATTAGAGAATTGTGAACAAAAGGAAAAGATAATATAGGCTCATAGGTAGGTACTAGGCTATCTGCCAGAAGGCATTTATAAGACTAGCCAGAGTGTTGGCTTTCGCTGCCCCATTAATTAACTGAGCCTCTGTCAAGCAGCGCCAATGAAGTGATCCCAGGGGTGTATTTTCTGTTCCACTGTTCAAGGTTTTGTTACTGAGGGGCTCTGCCTAATGTAGTTTGGAATTTTTTTCTAAAGCATGGGGAGTCTGACAGGAATCTATCCTTCCAGCATGTTCTATTTTTATTGTTGTGGCAAGGGTTAGCTCACTAGAGTGTGTGGCACGCAGTGACTTGGATTTCTTTAGGTGGAGCATGTCCATCAATTCTGACTTGGACATGGCTTTGTAAGTCAGGCAGAGATCACCTCTGAATAAGCGGTATGCCACTGAGTACAGCCAGAGTTTTTCAGTCGGGCTGCATAGGACATAGTTTGAGGCCAGTAATCCTCTTGCTGAGGTACTTTTGTGGTCTTTCCAGCTGTTGGAAGTGTCTTGTGAGGTACATCCCAAATGGGGCATTGTACTCTATGATGGGTCTAATGAGTGACGAGTAGAGGGGCACTATAACCTCTATTTCCTAGATGCGAACCCTTTAGTAATTAGATGGGCCACATAGGATTTCTAGATGCAAACCCTTTAGTAATTAGATGGGCCACATAGGATTTCCTACCTACTCTGATAGCAATCTTCTGACAATCAACCTGAGTCCCCAGATATCTTATTACCCCTTCTGTATTAAGGGGGCTGCCATCTATGGTAATTTGTGGGTGTTTTGTTTCCCAGATGGGATGACTATGCATTTTTTGGCATTTGGCTTGAGGCCATGACTGACACCAGGTGTCTGTCTCCGGCTGACATGGACATCCTCCAAACGGGCCTTACTGATAGTCATGTTATGGCTCCCAGTTTGCAGTCATCGGCAAACTTTGGTAGCCATAGTTGTCCTGTGTTTGCCTGCACTAGGAAGTATATGCCGAACAGTAGGGGTCCCAGGACTGAGACTTGCGGGACACCACTTCTGACTGGTTTAGAGTCAGACCTGGAGTCCGCTATTCTTACCGTGTGAGTTCCGTCTGTAAGCCAGTTGGCAACCCATCTTGTGACGGAGGTTTATGTTCAGGCTGAGTTTATTTTCTGAAATACCAGCGTGGGGAATGGTGTCAAAAGCCTTGGTGAGGTCAAGGTAGGCTGTGTGAACCACCTTTCCCTAGTCTATGGCCTTGGTGACTGTCTCAAAGAAGCTAACCAGATTTAGTAGGCATAATCTGCCCTTAAGAAAGCTGAACTGGGTCGGGTCAAGGGTTTGGAGGTTCCCAGTGCCTTTGTTAATGAGTACCATGATGATGTGCTCCATAGCCTTGCAGACCAGGCTAGTCAGGCTTATGGTGCTATAGTTACCAGGGTCAGTTGTGGCCCCTCCTTTGTGGAGTGGAATAACTGTTGCTGTGTGCCATTCTATGGGCACGTAGCCTGTGGGATAGGCTGAGGTTGAACAGCGTGTTAAGGTGAGGGGTTAGTTCTTCTATAGTTTGTTCAAGATGCAGCCTGGGACTGCCAGAATGTTGGCAATATCAGTAGGTTCAGCATAGTTTGTGCTATTTTGCACTAGTTTAGTGCACATCTGCGAGTTGCCACTTAGATTTTTAACATAGCTAAAGAAGGAAGGCTTTGTGGTTCTTTTGAATCCTTGGCAATTTTTCTTTTGAGCTTTGGATGATTTTATGAGGGACCTTAGTTTCTTACTGATACTGATCAGGGATGTCTTTCTTTGCTTTTTTTTTTTTTCCTGAACTAGTTTCCTCCTCCTGTTGTATAGCCTGTTTATGGCAGGGGTCCACCAGACTTGTTTCCTCCTCCTTAGAGGAGCGAGTCTTGGTTTTGCTAGGGATGGCACGATCCATGCATCCTTGTAGGTGCTGCATAGAGTGCATTTGTAAAGGTTTCTGCATCTTGGGCAGCGTTATCCTTTAGTGTGGGGGCTGTGAAACTTACCGCCTCTGTCTTAAGGTGAAAAGGTTTTTTTTACTGTGGTTTCCTTAGTTGGGGGTGGTGGTAGGGTGTGGACATCCAGAGTGATTAGTTTAGTTTATGGTCTGATCTAACCAGTGATGGGTTGACCTTTGGTGTGGAACACCTGTTGCCCATGTTGGTGATTACCAATATGTTTTCACCTCTGGTAGGGGAGTTTACCAGCTGATCCAGGGCATTTGAGTTGATGCATTCCGGGAAGCACTGGGCCTGGGGGTTTGTACTCCAGTTTTCCCAGTTAATGGTAGGGTAATTGAAGTTGCCCAATATCAGGGTGTTCGATAGGACCTTCACCTTTCTGGAGACTTTGGACTACCTGGAGTGGTAGTCCTGGGTCATGGAGGGTGATCTGTAGCAGGCCACAATTTGCATTGCAGATTTGCTGATGTTAGCTGCATCGGGATGATCTCAAGAGGTATCATGCTGTGCCACTAACCTGGAGGTGTAGGTATCCTTGATGAATATGGATACACCCCCTCCTTTTGTGTTTCTGTCCATGTTCTGTGGCCGAAATGTGTGGTATGAGTTGTAGCCCGGTAGTGCTTGGGTGCTCTCTGGAGCCTTGAACCAGGTTCGAGTTACTGTACAGATGTTGATATTCTCCATACTAAGGAGTGCTTAGTGTGTGATTTTTTGAGATTTAAACTCCTGGTGTTGAGTAGCCTAACCCTCAGTTTTGTGCTGTTTACGGGGGTTGGTTGGCCTTTTTAGCCTTGCCTAAAAAAAGGCACTATGGGGGCAGTAAGTGCCTTGGCCACTATTCGAAAGCCTAGGGGGTGACAGGTGCAGACCGTCTCTTGCGAAGCAATGTGGCTGCTTGTCGAACATGTCGTCCCAGGCTGACGCACACTGGATCCCCTTTGAATGACGACAGAAGCTTAGCCAGTTCAAATTTATCATTTTTGTCTTTATACTGAGGTATCATTCTTGGTGAGGGCAGGATGCTACTGAGTGTCAGGGTCATGCCAGTCTGGGCTACATGATCAGAGAGCTCTTCATGTGTCTCTTAATGTAGTCCAGGGAGGTACGTCTCTGGTAATTCACACAGGCTTGAACAATGATAAGTCATATTTGTACTTGTTCTGGAATGACCTGAGTGCTTGTGTTATGTGGTGGATTCTGAATGTTGCTTATTTGGGTAGTTAATTTACACGTAGGAGGAATGTGGTGGATTCTGAATGTTGCTTATTTGGGTAGTTAATTTACACGTAGGAGGAATTCCATACTTCCAGCAGAAGTACAGATAAATGCTCTGGATTGTAGCTTATTCTGCCGTGTTTTAAGGTTCTATGGAGGGTGGGATCTCAGGTTGACTGACTGGGAACCGTTTTTGTTTTGACCATGTAGAGCAAGTGATTTTTGCTTTGATATGAGGTTTATAAACCTGCTTTTATTATTTTGAGGTAGTTTTTGTAGTGTATTTGTATACTGTAACAGCTTTCTCTGCTCTGGTGAAAGTGTTAATTTTGGCTTTAGTTAATTGGCTGTGATGTTGAAAACTCAGATTTGCATCTAATACCAAAGTATTGCAGAATTGTTTTGATCTGCTCTTGATTCATATTTGATAATAGTCCAGTTGTTTTAAGCCAATCTTTGGGGGGTTCCAGATAGCATAGCATGTTTGTGAAGACAATTTGATAGCATTGTAGGGTTCTTCCCCAAGTTACTTTCTATATTTGCCACATGTAGAATGATGAGAGAAAAATTAATGGGTAGCTTATTAATGAAATGAGGGACTTCATAAAGGGGATAGTACAGATTCCTGTGAGATACCGTTGGAGAAGAAAATGTGAGGAGAGTAACTTTTTCCTTTGTGTGCTTTTGTAAGTAAGGTTTGTATTTCACTTGTGAGCGGATGCCTCCTGGTATGTAGGAGTTTTAATAAGTGTATGATCAGCTAGATTGCACACCTTTTGTGGGGTGTATGAATATGGAGGCATTTAATAGCTCTACCAATGATGCCTTGCAAAACATAGTTAGAGGTCATGGTGCTTCAGCTGAACAAGACCTGCTGATACCAAAGAAAATCACACCAGTTGGAATCTATTCAGAAAGTTGGTAGCCTATTAGTTTTTAGTTTTCCCAAGTACTTTGCCAAATCAGTGTAAACAGAAATCCTTTTATTTTGGAGGGTTTAGTTGCATAGAACTTAATGAGGTAGAGGGTGTAAAGATGTATTAAGGAGTTGGCGAGTGTGATCTTGTCCTGTTACGATAAGCAAAGGCCAAGGCCATCTGCAACAGCTGGGCTGTTGGTAGAGATTTTTTGAATTCCAGTATCTTTCTATTTAATCTTTGTAAACTTGAAAAGATGTCAAGTGAAAGCTCTCTTTTTTTTTTTTTTTTAGTGAACAATGTTGAAAGATGGGGACTGATGCACGGGAGAATTCATTCAGAAAATCAGGAGGAGCTAAGCATCCAGAGGTTGGGGAAATCTCTCTTGAATGGTCTGTTTGGGGTTTTGGGACGGTTGTCTTAATTACTAAATTCCAGAACTTTTATAGTCATTTGGAATGATCTTTGTAAAGCCTTTAGGAAATTGGATTTTGTAGCATCTTGTAGCTTTTTTTTGTGGGGGGGGGGGTTCTATTATATGAGCAAACGCTAGAAATGGTGAACGCTCATTTGTTTAACTCTAATCCACAAAAACTACAGAATATCGAAGGGAAAGAATCTACTACATTTTTTTTTCCCAGGGAAAAAATTTGCTGGGCCATTCTCCGGACTTTGCTGTTTTCACAGTTTGGTGATCTCTGAGTTGGTATATTTAAAGTGGGGGTGTGACTTTGTTGCCTATACCTTTTTTTTTTTTTTTGGAACAGCAGTTTTTTCCCTGGGGGAAAATTTTGCTGATCCGTTCCTTTAAAGTTTTGTGCATTTGGGTTCTATAATAGATTGTTCGCTATTTCTAGCGTCCGATCATATAATATGAACCAGCTTTTTTGTTTAGCTTAATTCTGCTGCTTGCTGTCTGTTTTCTAATGAAAAATGACTTTTTCAGTTTCTGCAGGCTTTGTCTCGAGTTTAAAGAGCTTTGGGCTCTCTGAGGTGCAGATTTTTTGTGATTTAAGCAGTGTGGAGACTAAAGGAAGTACTTGTTTATAAGTGGAGAAAAGTGTTTGTAAAAGATGTGGCTGTAATGCTGTGGTCATGGTCAGTTAAAGGTTCCCAATTTGTTGGATGCAGTTCCTAATCTCTTAAAGTCTGAGTTTTGGAGATGACCATTTAGCGATGCAAATATATGCTTTCTAACTTGTTATGGTTAACTTTTTTTTTTTTTTATTCTTTGGTTTTTGGATTTGCGTCCATGTTTATTTCTTTACCTATTTGTAGGTAAAGGTATTTACAGCGAGTGGTCATTGCTAACTTTTTTTTGGAAGAAAAATGATTTTTTTTGCAGCCACCTGTTGGTACTGGACTTTGATGCCATGCAACCCCTACATGGGTTTTTGTGTTCTCATAATCTACTTTTGTGTTCTTGTATCTACAGTCTTCTCCCACCCATTGTATGGTGATTATAACTGCACTCTTCTTCACTTTGTCACATAGGTATCTGACTCCAGTGATGATGAGCCGTTAATCAAAAAAATTGAGTCGCTAGCTGGCAAAAAGAAAGTTAGTGACTTGAAAAAGCGCAGCCGAAGCAACAGCAGCAGGGATTCTGATGAACGACAGGAAAGTCCTTCAAAGCAGAATAGCAAGAAGAAACGTGTGAAGTCTGGTTAGTTTTCTCTTGCTCTGTCCACCTTGCTAACATACTGGTTGAGACCTTTCACCTGCAGAGTTAGATAAAGCAAAACAATCATGATAATGGCCACAGAGTTGGCACAGATAGGAAGTGCTTGCCCTGTTAACTTAGAATTTCCAATATACTTTTAATTCCAGTTTTGGCAGTGTCTGTAAAGTTGAGTAGTACGCTTGCTGGTGGTTTTGCAGTGTTATTTTTTTTTCCCTAATTTGTTGCATAGTCTCTTTGCAGGAGAGAGTTGCTGTTATTTCAGTGCATGCTGTATGTGGTGTTTTTAGGTTGCAGTAGGTGACCTGTGTGCATTATGAGCCATGTACTTCATAAATATATCTGCTGAAAAGTGTCAAATTTTGCGAACGTGTAGTGACTGTGTGTGACGAGACTTGACCCTTCTAGTACTTTTCTTCATTGAACAGTTGCAAATATAAATCTGTGCTTTATTCCTATTGCTCCTTTGCAAGGATTTTGTCTGTAAGGAAGAGAGGTCACACTTCACTTAGTTTGAAATAAACTAGGCTAACTGCTGGTAGCAGTTGCACATGGTAACCTAGAAATTCTGTTTCAGTACAATATTTATTTAAAAATTTACTGGGAGTGGTGATCTTGACTGTTGTATTGTACTCTAGTAAATGGAGTTGCAGAGTTAAAATAGTAATATTGATCTTCTATAGAAAATGCCTTAAATGTTTGCCTAGTGTCAAAGGGGTTTTGTTGCAATTTGGAAGCCATGAAAGATTGTCATGTTGATATTTATTGATTTTTTTTTTTTGCCTTTGAAAAACCAAGAAGTACATACGAGATGAAATATTGCCAATTCTCAGACTTCATGTGCACAGTTTCCTTAGGAGCATGTTGGTGTTGAACCAAATTATCATCTGTCAAATGTACTATAACTGCACTCTTAAAAATGTGTTTTATTTAAATTAGGAGAGAGACAATGCTGCAGAATTTGACCACTTGGTTGGAATTAGAATGAATATTACTGGCTATTCATGCTAAATGAATCCAATAAACCTTAACAAAAAGCCACTCTGCAACCAAAACTGTACAAAGGAACTTTAATAAATGCAAAAGGACACTGCACATAAAAATAAGTGCTTTCTTTCGATTTAATATCAAACTTCAGATTCAATTCAAATGCATCGTGTGACTCCTTTTTATATAAATCGGGAAATGCATGTAAAACCAATAAATACAAAATAACCAATACACTTAAAGTAACCAAATGTGTAAAACTTTAGACAGATTTAGTCCTAGCAGCCCACAACTTGTATGTCTAATGCAACTAAAACACAGAGCTGTAAATAGCCAGCACAATGTAAAACTCACAATAAAAACATCAAAAATGCAAATGTGCTAATTATAAGAAATTATTTGTCAAAAGATTTCAACTTACTGTAAAACTCTTAATAGAAATTATATCATAAGAGGGGCAGTCGCATGCAGATAAATCTGCCACCACACCTCCGTTGTTCCAATAAAACTTTCCACAAGCCCCCTCTCAGACTCTTCAGTGCTTGTAAAACTGCAAACTAACTTGTGACCAGGGAACTGGATAATGTGTGTATGTAATATATTAGCTGCTTTCCTTTTTTTTTATTATTTCATATATGCTCCTAAATCCGTTGGCTTAATTTACGTTCAGTTTTTACATTACTCACAGCTAGCAATATAAACAATTCCCTGAGTGTAACTGCTAAAACGGGCTGAAATGAAATACATTTCCTGCTTGCACCTCTGATATGCAATTCACACATTGACATTTATGACATGCTCCACATTTAAACATCTTGCCTTCAGTTTTATTGCGCGATCACTCAAATGTTAAATCGGGGCCTCTTCGATATGCAAAGGCTATTCCTTTGTATACTGGTGTAGAGTATGGGGTGAAATGCTGTTTAGATTGTGCATAGATATAGGCCTGCTGGAATAAGGCTATCCGTGATGAGAGCAGAGCTGTTTTGAGATTAAATATATTTATCTAAAAGCATCATTGAAGTCCACTCAAATACGTTTTGTCCTCATTCTACACTGTTTTCTGAAACATTGTGTTAGTTTTATATTTTCTGCCAGTGTTTTGAAAGGATTGCACATATATTCACCCAGTGTAATTAGAATGCAAGTCTTTTTGTTGCCCACTCTTTGATAACACTGTGTTTATAAACTCCCTGCATGATGATGATCATACTCTTCAGTGCTGCAGTCCTCAGTATTGAGAGATCCTGCCCGCAGGTAACCTGATGCACTGCCTGGCTTCAGTGCTGTATACCTTACCCCAAGGCTTTGGCAACCTCCCTCCCACTGTCGCACAAGGATGTATCTGGTATAAGAGGGGCATTGGACCAACGTTGTCTTAAGATCTTTCTTGACATGCAGTTTGGGACATGGCCACAACATTTGGTCTCAGGTGAATTGCTTTTACAGGAAAAATAAGTACCCAATAGGTGGATTATATTGCCTTTTTTAGTGTTATTCCACAGACTAATGTACTGACGCAGAGTCTCCACAAGGACTTTCACTCATGATGGTGTTAGCTAAGGCTGCTGCAGCAGTGATGAATAGAACTGTTGTATCGTGCCAGAGGTAAAAACGGCTGACCAGCTTCCAAAACTTCAGGGCCCCTTCCATGTGCCCGATGTGTCTGGAAGCTCAAGCTGAGGTTTTTTTTTGACACTGAGCACCAAGCCCTTCAGAGATTAACTGCCTCTGAAGATTGTGCTCTGATTATACTCCTCTGAGACTTTCCAGGATTGACAATTTGCTTGTGCTGTTCCTTTTCTGGGCAGATAAATTCCTTGTGGGGGAAGACCTTCCATTTATTTGTGTGGCTGGCAATGTGTTGAAAGGGCTTTTACTGGGCTTGTCTATGAAATAAAAAGACACTTAAGACTTCTAGTTTTCAGTATTTGCTGCTTTTTACCCAAGAAAGAGGCACAACTTTTGGCTTTACTATTAATCTCTCGAATCACATTTGGTGGTCCTTCCATCTACAAAAAACAAAAGTTATGTAGACGTGTCGTCACAGCAGGCTAGCAGTTGGCCTCCGCTGTGGGTGGCGACTCTGTTGCGTCCATTAGTGGTACTTCAGCCCATTCATATTTTACCCAATCCCTCTGTTTACCTTTGGGTTAGTCATGTCCTCTGTGACTGTTGGGGGTCCCCTCACTGAGTAAGCGAGAGCCACCCTTGTCTGCTAAGAACTTGGCTTCCTTCCCTTCAGCATGGCTGAGGGGTACCCTGTCATTCAACCCAGGCTCCCGGTCAGTTCTTAATCTAATAATTCATTTTGTTTTATTCTGTTCAGTCCAGTTTTGAACATCATCCTTCCTTATAGTTGGCTGATTTAACCTGAACTACCATAAACTTAAACGTATGTTCTATAGATGTATCCAGAACAGGTTTGGATAATGCATTTTTATCTGATTTGATCCGAATATTCTATAAATGTTCTCTTATTCTATCCTTGAGTCGCCCATCAGTCTTGCCCACATAAAAAGCTGGGCAAGACTTACGCAAGATAAACAACATGTGGGGTATCACAACTAGCCTTAGGATAGAATTTGAAACCTACCCGATATATAGCAGCTTAATTATTTTTATCTTGTGAATATTAGATGCATCAGTTTAAGTGATTTTAGTATTATTGTATAGGTTAGTTATTTTACAGGTTATGTTCTTTTAAGATGTTGCTTGTCAAATGATCAGGAGGAAGTGATGTCATGTATTTGTGTATATATACTGGTGTTTAAATGATTGCTTTTTGGCCTGAAGAAGCCCTTTGGGTGAAAGCGCTTGCCATGTTCTTGCATCATTAAAAGGATTTGCTTTTTACTTGGTCTTTGGATCAAATTTTTGGTGAAGTGCAAACTGCCTGCTTATACGAACTGCTTTTCTGCATCATATTGCATTTTTTGTATGGTGCATTTGTGTATCTAGTACAGCTGGTAGCGAATGCTACAATAGACTGTTCAAATATCTTATTTATGAGGAGCATATTGCTCTGTCATCATTCTCTCCTGTGCATTATTTCAATTTACATTTTTTTTTAACTGGAGATTTGACTGCCGAGCAGCTACTTTTTTTTTTCTGTGATTATAGTTTGTTAATCCCTCTACTGCTGAACATTTTAATTCCAGTCCCCCTCTCTTTCTGATAAGGCTGGGAAGATTATTGATTAAATGGGGGGATGTGTATGCTTCTGACTCTGAGGTAATCTTCAGCCTCCACTTATGGGCCTGCTACCTTGGATTCTGTGGGTCTGAAGATCCCTCAACTTTCTCTACTGGCAGCATCGGCGCCAACATCCGCTCGGGCATCCTGGGGCCAGTTGCCTTCTGCACCAAAATCAAATAGCATGATCTCTCCCCATCTCTCTATGAGCATTCTTGGGTCCCTTCCTGGTCAAAGGGGCACCTTCAGGCAGGGTAGTGTCTCCCTTTATCTTTTGTACCCCTCTTCAGTTGCCACAGTCCTTCTGGTCTCCACCCCGCCGATTCAGAGCTTCCCCTGGCTCAGATCCGACATGCAAGAGTCCTCTTCCCATAGACACTCAAAGCCATCCTCTGGATTCATCTGTCCTGTCTGTGATATGGAGCAGCTGATGAGGTTCTTTTGGCAGGAACCGATGCAATTTGGGCTAATCTCCTCTAGTTCCAACAACAAGGCCCTCTTCTCCATCATTCTGGCCTCCTCCCTCAGCCCCTTCAGATCTGAAGTCTTCAGCTCCAGTCGAGTTTCCACCCCCACCCCCCCACCCTGAAACAGATCTGACAGCGGCTCCATCCTGTTCCTTGGTAACTTTGACCCCAACTTGTTCAGGGCCATTGATACCGGAGTCTGAGTCTAAGCTGGAGTGTCTGGGTGGGGGTCAACTGTTCTTGCTTCAGGATAGTCACTCCACTCTGCGCTTCAGCTTTAGACAGCATGGCTGTGATCTCTGGTTTGAGTCTAGATGCTGTTTCCTTGGGTTCTGGGTTGTCTTACACTTCGGAGGCCCACCACCCTCAGCCTTTTAATGTTGTTGAGAGGATGTTCTCTTCCAGGAGAAGGGACCGCTGTTTCCAGCTGTCACCACCTCCCAGTTTTCATTTGTTTTTCTGGCCAGTCATCAGCCTGTTCCAGGACCACTTGCATCAACCAACCTCTAGCTTGTCCCCTTTGAGGGGCTTGCCCAACTCTTAATCTCTTCTCCAGCTTCATCATAGTGGGATATTTCAGGGAAGAGAGAGGAAGCACTTTTCCCCAGAGGAGTCCTAATGGAGGATACGAACCTTGATGGAGATGATTCCCCCAAGTCCCCACATGATGATGCCTCCTTGGTGATTTGTTGAAGCTGCATTGCCAGCACGGGGGCTGAACCACCAAAGCTGCTCCTCTCGGAGTCAGTTTTTCTGAAGGCCTTTGGTGTAGGTCCATCCATGACTTTGGTGGCTTCCCCTCCCCCTCCAGGCACCCTTATAGAACTGGGTATCCCAGAGGGTGTGGAAGAAACTTTACATACTACAGTCTATTCGTAGGAAGCCAGACAAGTTTTTACCTGTAACCACAAAAGACTGGCTTCACTGAAGCAAGGGCCAAGATGTGGATGTCATTGTGGTAGTGGTGGCCACCAAAAAGTTCTGAAGAGCGATCCTCAGTTCACCACCTCCACCCCCCACTAACTACTTAATAGCACTTGATGCTTCATCTGGCCTCTGAAGTATCAGGCACCCTCAAGACACAACAGTCTCTAGAAACGCAGAAGAACCTGGGGACTCTTGCCCACCTTAAATCACATTGAAACCTTGATTTGAAGTCCTCTAATTCTGCTGATGGAGCATTCGTAGGTTGGTACTAGGCTGTTAGCCGTAGGGCCTATACAAGCCTAGCCATAACAATTCCCTGGCTATTTCTTCCCACACTACTTGTCTAGCAGGGCGACTGATGTGATCCCCGGAGTGAATTTCCTTTCTCCCATCCAATTTTGTCACGCTTCATTTTGAAGCGGGCCAAAAAGGCACTCTGCTTGGCATGTATGGGCAATCTAGGGAGTCTATGGGTCAAGAACCTATCCCTCCAGCATGTTTTGTTTATTGTGATGACAAGGTTTAGATCCCTGGAGCATGTGGCTCTGAGGGATTGGGAGTTTAAGTGTAGCATGTCCAACAGCTCTGGGTTTGACATGGCCTTGTATGTTGAGCAGAGATTGCCTCTGAGTAAACTATATGCAACAAGAGTATAGCTGGAGTTTCAGCGTAGGGCATCTGCTTTAGGCCTGTGATTGTTTTAGTGAGGTATTTCTGCGGCCTTTCCAGTTGCAGATGTTTTGAGAGGTACATACCCAACGGAGCGTTTTATTCTATAATGGGTCTAATGAGGGATGAGTACAGTGGGACAATGACCTAGTTTTTTCTGGATGAAAAGCCCTTAGTGATGAGGTGCGCCACACAAGATTTCATGACTGTTGTGGGGATGTGGTTATCTAAGGTGAGACTACTGTCCACCTGTGTCCCTTCGGTGTTGTGTACTGCCACCTATATGGTAATTCACGGGTACGTTTTTTTCCCAAAGGGGGCAACTATACATTTCTTGGCATTTAGCTTGACCCATGGCTCTGGCACCAAGCATCTGTTTCTGTATGAGTTTGAGTGGCAGGTTCCGGGATTGCAGTGAGGCGCTATGTCTAGTGAGGTTGGGTAACTTTGTGGACTGCTAAGTGTCCATCAATACTCCTCTTGACAGGTCCTCTTATTTGGACCCAAAGATGAAGACAGATTGACGAGGAGTGAGCAAGAGGGGAAGACTTTGTCCACAGTCGGTGTTTTTTCTACCCCCAGCTTATCAGTCTCTAGGAATCGGAAAAGGGTGTAAGCGACTGTTCTTCAGGAAGTCACATTTTCTCTTCCCAGGATGCTTTTCCTGAAGGTTTCTCTGGGGGGGGGGGAGGCATAATGGATGCTGCCTGTGGGACAGATGGTCCACAGTCGGGTCATCTGTGGGGCTTTTTGCAGCAGACCCTTTCAGTGACCCTACAGGATTTGACCAACTGCTCATCTCTGGAGGCAGTCTGGGGTCTTCTAGCACTCCACCTCAAAGCTTGGTAGAAAATAGTCAGATGCCTGTGTGTAGAATCATTCCTTCAAACTGTCGCCCAAAATGTCTCGCAGTGTTCCACCTCATCAGACTTTATGCAGAGGCAGAGATCTGAAAGCTGCTCACAAATGGTCATTCAGGAGGTCCCACAGACCAGATAGGATCCGGGGTCTATTCTAGATTTTTCAGTACCAAAGAGGACCTTGGGCCAATCTTGTATTTTAAACTGACTAAACCAGTTCCTCAAAAAGACCAAGTTCCAGATGGGCATGGTGCAGTTCATATTGCCTCTTCTGAGGAAGGATTATTGGATGTACGCAATACATTTCAAGGATGCCTACCATCACACCAAGATTGGAGTTTCCAGAGGTTCCTTCGCTTCCGGTTGGGAACCAGCCACTTCAGTTCAGGGTCCTGCCATTTGGTCTCAGTACAGCCCCCTGCATGTTTTGCCAACTGCATGGCAATGGTCATAGCCTGGCTCTCTCTGCAGGGATTTCAGGCATTTCTGTACCTGGATGATTGGATTCTCACCTTCCCCACAAAGGCATTGATATCAACCAGGGATTCCTTGTTCCAGCTATGCAGTAACTTGGCCATCAGTCAGTTATCCCAAATTCAGCCTTACGTCTGTACAAGCCCTTGAGATCATGGGGTGTCATCTGCACACAATCCATCAGATTGCCAGGTGCCTACACTCTATAGAGTTTTCAGTCTTTGAGCTCAGGCTGTGTCAGTGCTTGCAATTCACTAACCTCCAGCTCATGCACTTCTATGGCTTCTGGGTCATGTGGCAGCATCCATAGGACTAATCACTGTAGCCAGATATCACGTGAGGGTCCTGCAATGGACTATGACAATAGTGGTCCCTCTTAACACAGCCATTGGATTTCCCAATATGACTGAGCGTATCAGGAGCAGATTCCTTGGTGGTTACAGTCTCCATTAGGAATACAAGGGAAACTGTAATTCCTTCCCCTTCAGCCATGGTCACTATAGCTGCCTCCCTCATGGGGTGGTGGGACATTTTGAAGGGAGGAAAATTCAAGGGTCCTAGTCTTCCTCAGAGGCACGCATTCACATCAACATTCTGGAAATGAAAGCATTCTAAGCTTTTCAGGATGGCCTCCCCAGGGATGAGATTGTGGTACAGATGGACAAATATCTGACATCACAACTAACAGGAGGACCATGTTCTTATCCTCTTGTCAGGAGGCCATGAGAGTGGCGGTGGGCGATCTCCTCTCAGCAGTTTCTGGTGGCAGCTCATATCCCGGGAGGTCCAACATTCTGGCCAACCACCTCAAGAGTATTTTTATTTCTTAATGAGTTCCTAAATCTGACGGTAGCAGGCTGGATTTTTTTTTTTTTTTTTTTTTTTTTTTTTTGCTGGGGCAGTCTGTGTTGTGACCTGTTCGCATCCCTGTCCAAAACAGTGTGACAGTTATGCCATTGTTCCCCCACCAGGACAGGCACCGTGGGAAGCTCTGATGTTTGCCTGGTCCCCAGGTCTCTGTTATGCTTATCCCCCAGTTTGCCATTTTGGCATCACCAAGTGTGGCTTCCCTTCGGCCTCTTGTGAAGCACCCCTTTTGGTGGATCCCATTCTGGCTTTCCTTTCTCATGCAGCCAGTCTAGATACCTCCAGTCCTCAGTCCCTAAAGTTGACCACATGTTTCCTCCACTTGCTTTGATGGCCAGGAACTCTAGGCTTTCACAGGCAGTTCATATATTGGTCTCCTACACTTTTGAGAGAATTTTGAGAGAATTCTGAAGTGTGTACCAGTAAATGGAAAAGATTTGTTTTGTGGGTGGAGAGTCTGGTAATCCCCCTTTTTTTTCCAAACTTTTCCAGCAAAGGTAAATATCTTTTGCATTGTTTGGATGTGCATAGGCAGTTAAGGTTTTAGCTTGGCAGTACCAAGCCTTTCAAGAAATCTAGCTAGTTGTCTCCTTTTCAAAATCCAGGCTGGGTTGTCCTATGTCTAAAGCAACTTTATCAAAGTGGCTGTCAAATTGTGTATTTGCATATTCTTCGAAAGGCAAGACTCTGTTCAACATAAGCCTAAAGGTCATTCAGCTAGGACTGTAGCTACTTCTACAGCCTTTTTAGAGTACTTGTGGATATTTGTGCAGCTGCTACTTGGGTGGGCCACAATACTTTTTTTGTAATCAAATTATAATTTGGGTGTTCAGTCCAGGTCCAGGACTTCCATTTGGTTCTACTGTTGCAGAATGTCCTTTCTTGGTTCCTCCTGAGGAATTGTCATGGCCAGGGGCTCAGTCCCACAGGTTGAATCGGATGCAGCAGACATCGGATAGAAAAGTTGTGTACTCGCCATAGCGATTGATCTAGGTTGTCTGTCTCCATCTGGTTCAACCTCCCCACCCTCCTGTCCCCAACCTTATTGCTGAGCAAGTCTTCCCCTCTGTGATGGCCAGACAGTGGGGGGAATCTTCATTCAACTTTTCCAGAGTTTCATATTTTCCCTGGATGTTTTCCTTGCATTTGTGGAGATGTCTAATCATATTTTGACTCGTGGGCTAAACTCGGTCTGTGGAATTGATGGAAGAGTGAGAAGTTGTGGGTAAGGGAGGCGTAGCTTAAATGGGCTTAAAGGCTTTTTAACTGGTTGGTGTTGGATTTTGAAGTCCCACATGTTGAACCAAATGTAGATGGGCAACACAGATCCATCATTATGGTAAGTATGACTATATTTTTTTTTCTTGAGGAAAACTCTGCTTTAAATGATTTAATTTTAAAATCTATTTTAAGTCACTAGTCATTGTACACGGTGTGTGTGAATCTGATGCTACTTCCATAGCTAGGCCAACTGATACTGTCTTAAGACGCTTTGGATGGCTGTATTCTTAGAATGTCACAGATGAAAAAAATGTTAAAAATGAGATTTTAAATTCTCCTTTGGATAGATTTTTTGGCCCGTCTGCTGCAATGGTGATCAAAAAGTGTGATGAAAGGGGTCCTTTTTCCAAGTTTTCCAAGTGTTTTCTAAATCCTCATCTGGTAAGGAACAAAATAAACAATCTCAACAAAATACAGGTAAACAGAGGTTTAAAAATAAATGGCAGTTGGAATCCATGAAGAATTCTGGCACATCTCATAATTGAGGATAGTCTGGTAAGTCAGAATGCCTGTTAAGACCGTTCACCTTGGCAGCCCCCCTTTTTTCCATAAAGGCTTTATCTCCACTTTTCTCTTTAGAACTCATTCCAGAGATCATTCAAAAACATTACAGGTGGCAGTGCGAGGAAATTCCTCCTTTCTGGGGGGGGGGGGGGGGGGGGGGGCAATTCCTCATCTCTGGACCAGACTGTTTCCACTTGACCATGTGCTGTCCCAGTGAATGACGGAACCAGTTCCTCCTTCCCAGGTGGGAAAGGGGTTTTATTCAAGGGTGTTTGTTTTCAGTGCCAAAGAAAGAAAATGCTTGGAGATCACTTACCTGTTGCCTCTTCCTCATTTAGGTTTCCTTGTAACTTTTTAGATTTTGTGATGCTAATCACATTCCTGTTCATCCCAACTTCAGGCTTTTCTGAAGGCTGTGTATGTCTGGATCACATCTGTTCTCTGCCTTAACCCGTTGGGACTATCCACTGTGCCAAGAGTGTTACCGTAGTGTGTAGCTCCAGTTGTAGCTCATTGCAGACTACAGGGTATGCACATTTCCCATATTTAGTCAACTTTCTTACCTTTGCAAAGTTGTTTGTATTTTTTTTTGTTTGTTTTTTTTTTTTTTTTTTTTTTTTTTCTTTCTTCAGTGTGTCTGGAATCTTCCTCTCTTGGGTGAGAGATCTACACAAGCTGGGATTGCAAGAGAACATTCAAAAGTCTTTCTTGACTCCTAACAGGATTGTGTTTTCTCTGTCTGCTAACACCGCAGTTCAAAGATCCCGTCTTCCACAGGAAAATAGATCTCTCTCCAGGTGTATTTTTAGGGTTTTCAATCAAAGGTCGCTGCGAGGGAATACCTTAGGATTTTTGGTCTCATGCCATCCACACGAGGAATACAATGGTATCTGAAGTCCCTTTGATCCCAATAGCAATACCCCTTGTCTCTCTCGACCCCAGTGATGGAGTTTGTCAGAGAAATCACTTGGTGGAGACAGCAGATATCCCTATATCCAGGTCTCCTTTTCTGTCTCCCTGTTTGGAAGCAGTCACCACAGATGCCTTTGACATTGCTTGAGTAGCAGTTTCAGGAGGGTTAAAAGTGCAAGGTGCATATGGGATACCAAGGGCAAGATTCTAGCACATAAATGTGAAGGATGCTTGCTATGATCAAGGCACTTAACTCTCTGAATTGTTTGGTCCCCTGGACCTCTTCAAGTTGTTTCAGATAATACCACAGTCATGTGGTACATGAACAAGCAAGGGGAACCAGGTCTTACCCCCCTCTGCAAAATAGCCATGTTTGTACTGTGAAGTTGTATCCCAAACTATCTCACTCTGTAGGCATCCTACATTCTGTCAGAGCTAAACTGTGTGACAAGCTGAGCAGGACGAGGGCAGACCCTCACAAATGGAAACTAGAGTAAGGGCTTTCAAGACTTAATCCATCTGGGCTTCCTGAAGTAGACCCGTTTGTTCAGACAAGACAATCAAGTGGTGAAATTCTGCCCCAGGACTAAAGGCAAGAAGGCTTGGAAGACTGATGCGGTTTCTTTTCCTTGTTTCTGTATTCCACCCTTTCTGCTAATATCCAGGGTACTTCTGAAGACTCTGAAGGAATCCCCCAAGATCACTGTGGTGATTCCCTGCTGGCGAAGGCAACCATTGTTCTGTCTTTTAGAAATGACCAGCGACTTACCACAAGCTTCCTCACTGACCAGATTTTACTTGCACAAGGACAGGGCTGTTTGATGTACTCCAGCACCAGTCAACATCATTTGACTGCCTGGATGACAGGGTCTTAATTTGATGTGCAGCAGGTACTAATGGAGGCAAAAAAGCCTGTTACTAGGAAATCCTATATTGGCAAGTAGAAACGTTTCCCTGGTGTGTGCCAGTAACATAACCAGCACCCATTTAGGGCTAGTTGTTCTCTGGCTTTACAGTATTTGTGAGTTACTAGCCTAATTGCCTTCAATTCTGTGTGCACCGTCTGCTGTAGAGGTCATCAAAAAAATATGGCAAAAGGAGTAAGCTGATGCAGGTTATCACTCGTATATTTCAGTGCTCATTCTCAGTTTTCCAAAGGATTTTCTGCTCCTTTCTACTATATTGGCAAGATTCTAAATGAAGTTAAAGGTCCTGCTGCTAAATGCTAAGAGTCTTGACATGAAACTGCACTCATTGCAAGCATTCCTTGCCCTGGAAGATGCTGACATTTTGTGCAGTCACTGAAACCTGGTTCAAAGCTGTGGAGAGTACCCCAGCCTTACCAGGATGTTCGTGTTTCAATGTTGCAGTCATTACACTTGGGTTATCCTGCTGGCAGGCTACCTGCAGTCTGCCTGAATTCCAAAGTCCTGGTCTGGCATAGTTTGCTGTCGCTTCTTCCCCGACGGGGGGGTATACAAGATGCAGCCGACGCCATTTTCTTCAGTCTTTCTTGCCACGCGGTGCCCGAAGCAAAAGCAATTCACAAGTGCCGGTTGGCAGACTCCTGAGATTTTCGAAATCGAATTTCAGATCCGAAGTTTTCACTAAAGCTAAGTACCCCTTTGGGGAACCCCCCCCCCCCCCTTGCTCCAGACCGATGTCAGAAAAAATTAACAATTGTATTTCTTGTGGGGAAGCAAATACCTCAAGGATTTTCATTCTTACAGTATTCCTTGCCTAGGCCCTGACCACGACGTTGCTAGTTGTCGGTTTTGTGCTAGATTTAACCAACGCACTATTAAGCGTCGGTACGACTTTTGCCTTTCATTACTTTGACCGAAGGTTTAATTATATAATGCCGTCGAACAGCCGATGACCGGAGTTCATATAAAAAGCACAAGGAAAAAGAAAAGGACAAACATCCGTGGTCCAAAACCGACTAAGCCTCTGCTAGGCCAGTCGCCGGTTCTCTGAGGTGCTTTCGCAGCCCCTGACACCCACTGCCTCAGAGCCACAGGCTGCTTCCAACGGATACTCAAGGTACTGGACCTTTGGGAACTATTCCCTTAGATGGGTCTGGAGCTGCTGAGCAAGCATTGGCTTCTGAGGGTGTCTTCAGACCTACACAGTTGTATATCAAGCCAACTTCAGCTTCCAAGGCAAAGACTGAAACGGCTTTAAAGACAAACCAGTACAGCATTCTCCTGGACAGACTTCCATGCCTAAGAAACGGATGCTCAAAATGGCCGAAGACCTAATTACTTTGATCAGGGGTTCCCATCCCCCTCCTGATAAGAGGTCTAGGCAAGACGCTGAATAAAGATCCTTCTGATCAGGTTTCCATTTCATCTGACTCCCCTTCAGAACAGGGATACACTCTCCCTCCCTATGAGGATTCTGATGCTGAAGAATCTATCCCTTTAGCCTCTCCTCCTGAAGACTATTCTTTTGGGGAAACCCTACTTACTATGAGGGAGCATTTTCACTGGGAGAGCTAAGATTACTCAGAATCTAAGAAAAGGCTCAGATTTTCTCTTACTGCATCAACACAGACCTCTTGCTATTCCACCTGTCCTAGACATTGTAGATGTATTTTCAGAGTCCGACCTGTCTGTTCCCCAGCACCCGTTAAGCCAGACGGGTACTACAGGGTTCCAGATTCACATACATTTCTATATAAAAACCCTGCTGCTGACCCAGAACTATATCTCGGGGTCCCAAAGGGGTCAAGGCTTCCACTGCAAAAAAACCTGTTCCCTCTGACAGGGATTCTAGAGCACTGGACAGATTGGGGGGGGGGGGGGCAACGTTTACACCTCTGCTACCTTGGCTGTAAGGGCTTTAAATTGTCAGTTTCATGTGCTTAAATATCAGCAATAGTTAATGTCACTGCTAAAACAGAAAATGTTGACAAATTCTGAAGGTTCTGAAAACAAGGAGATGCGGGATTTATTTAATGCAGAACAAGTGGGAAAGCATACTTTGCAATGTGGTTTTGATTCACTAGAGGCCTCTTGCAGGGCTGCTGTTAAAGGCTCTGTCATTCGTAGGCATGCTTGGTTAAAGGAACAGAATCTGCCTGATCATGTTAAAGCAGAATTATTGGATGCTCCATTACAGCATGATAGTTCGTTTGTTTGGTGTTAAGGCAGAAGAGGTGTTAAAGAAAATGGAGGATAAAGCGAAATCTATGCAGACAGTAAAGGATTTTTTTACAGGTTCAGCCACCCAGATTTGGCAGGAACTGGCCTTTTAAGAACTGGTCCTTTCCAGTGTCAGACAGGCCACAAAGAGGCAGATGCCCTAGAGGCAGATCACGGCCCCAAGGCTCATACAGGCCTAAACAATGGGGCACTTCTACCTCCAAAAGTGGAGATGATGAATCACAGCCATATAGGAAACAGTTCCAATGACTTTCCATTGCCAATGCCGAGCACTTACCTTTTGGCAGCACCCTTAAGGGGAAAGCTAGCACTTTTTTTCACAATTGGCACATGATCACCCAGGACAAATGGGTCTTGAAAATAGTTTCTCAAGGCTACAGGTTCCACTTTCACACCCTTCCAAAGACGAAAGGTATGCCAGACCTGCCACACAATCAATGGGCAGAGGCACAAAAGCAAATCTCATCTCTCATGGACATGAGGGCTATTCAGCGAGTACCACAGCAAGAGCAGGGACAAGGATTTTACTCTAGACTTTTCCTGGTACCCAGAAAGGACAAGGCCTGGAGACCAATACTGGACCTGTCTATTCTAAACACTTTTCTAGACGTTCCAAAATTCAAAATGTTGACACTGCAGCAGCTTCTGCCCATGCTGGGCAAGAGGGCTTTGCTTGTAACTTTGGACCTCAAGGAGGCATACCTGCATGTCCCAATTGGACAATCTTGCAGAAGATACCTCAGATTCATAGCTGGCTATGCACTACCAATTCTCTGCACTGCCCTTTGGCTTATCTACTGCACCCAGGGTCTTCACAAAATGCCTGGCACCAGTAATTGCATTTCGCAGACAGAGGAATTCAAATAAGCCCTACTTGGACAACTACCTTATTCAGGCAGAGAGCAAGGACATTCTACTAAAGCATTTGGCGTTTGTAAAAAGATTACTAATTTCCCTAGGGTACACAGTAAACGAAAAGAAATCGAAACTAGTACCCTCTCAAGAGATAATATTCCTGGGTGCAAGCTTAAATACAACTGCCCAGATGGCTTATCTCACGCCAGACAAAGGCAACTGACTTCTTACTTCGAAAAGATGGCAACAAAGACCCAGTTACCTGCAAGAAAAATTCTGCAGGCTTTGGGCTTCATGGCATCCTACATTCTGCTAATTCCATATGCAAGACTGCATATGAGGAAGCTACAATGGTACCCAAAAGTGTTTGGACTCAATATTGCCACAGACTGGAAACAATTACCCTCATTCCCTGCCTGCAACAGGAGTTTTGATGGTGGGCACTGACCTGTCACCACAAGAAGGGACTGCCATTTACTCTACCCACAGCCAGGCAGACACTAACAGATGCATTGCATTATGCCTGGGGGGGGGCCCACATGCAGGCCATGTGCCCTGAATACATTTTCCTGTCAAGCCAAATGCATCTTCATCTCAATCAAAAAGAGATGCTAGCTGTACAGAATGCCCTGACAGCCTTCAAGGACTTTCTCCATCCAGGTCAACTGTTGATAAGACTGACAATACTACAGTCATGTGGTACATAAGCAAAGGGGCACGCATTCTTACCCCCTCTGCAGACGAGCCATGACTCTTTGGAACACAGCATTGACTTTATCAAGTGCACTTGCAAGCACAATTCCTGCCAGGAAAGACAAATACTCTGGCAGACAAACTAAGCAGAAGCCTCATGGACCCTCACAAGTGGAAACTAGAGCCCTTTATAACTGCCAACTACAGAGATTCTGCACAAGGACTTGTCACAAACGGGCATGGAAGGTGGATGCTCTATCATTCAGCTGGAAAACCCTTACAGTATATGCCTTTCCCCCTCTGCCTCTCCTCTCCGAGGTACTCCTAAAGGTCAGACAAGAGGAGCCAAAAATGATACTGATTGCCCCAGACTGGCCACACCAGCATTGGTATCCAATCCTAAAGAGCTTGTCTCGAGGCCCAGCCTGGACTTTACCTCAAATTCCTCATCTACTGACCCAACAAAACAATCTGATCCTGCACAGCCAATTCAGAACCTTAAATCTGGCTGCATGGCGGATAATATAACCACTCGGAACACACCTCTCTCTAAAGCAGTTATGGATGTTATTTTGGAGGCCAGGAGGCCCAGCACCAGAAAATCTTATGCAGAAAAATGGAAGAGATTCTGTGCTTGGAACCAGGCACAAGGAATTGACACACTTGTTCCAAATGTTCCTTAGATTTTACAATACCTAACTGAGATGCTGGACAAAGGCCTATCTTTTTCTCATCAATCAAGATCCATGCCTCTGCCATTTCAGCTCATTACAATACAGAACCGCCTATTTTTTCACATCCACTGCTAAGGCAGTATCTCAGAGGGGCAAAAAACCTAAGACCTCCAAGGAGAGCACCGGTACCTACATGGGACCTCAGTTTTGTCTTGGAAAAACTCACACTGCCTCCTTTTGAGCCCGCCAATACAGCAGAGATAAAATTCTATGGAAAACAGCTCTGCTCCTAGCAATAACTTCAGCAAGTTACAGGCATTAATGGCTGTGGAACCTTTTATTATTTTCCATCCGGACAGGGTTTCTCTAAAGACTAACCCAACATTTATGCCCAAGGTAGTGTCCAGTGTGGCTCTTAAAAACCATTCATTTGCCTACTTTTTATCCAAACCCACAGAATAAAGGAGAGACTTCTGCATTCTTTGGACATTACAAGACCTGCATTCTTTGGACATACACAAGACCACTACACTTCTACTTGGCCAAAACTCGAGCTTTCAGAAACACCGAGCAACTTTTAGTGGCATATGCTGCAGGATCACAAGGAAAGGCCATCTCAAAGCAGACTATTTCAAAATGGATAGGCCACTGCATTTGTTTCTGCTATTCACAACATGGCAAATCAGTGCCAAAGGGCATTGGGCAACATTCGACCAGAGCAGCAGCCACTTCAGCGGCCTTCCTCTGAGTACCAATCAAGGATATTTTGGAGGCTGCAACTTGGACTTCAGTGCACACATTTACAAAGCACTACCACTTGCCTCTAAATCCAGAGCAGGCTTTGCCACTGCAGTTCTGCGCCTCATAGCCACTCCTAATTCTGTTTAGACCCAGCCACCCAACCTCAGCTTTGGGATTCAACCCAAGTGTAATGTCTGCAACAGTGAAACAGTGAACATAGTACAGTTGTGTACCTACCATAAATGTAGATGTTAGTGTATTCGCTGTTGCAGTCAGGTTACCCACCCACCATCCCCCTTTCTTTGCTGGGACTCATCTGTACTTCTCTATTCTATACAACCTATGTGGTGTATTTGCTTGTAGATGAAGGGTAATGTCTGTTAGTGCATGCTTTTTTATAAGCAATGTTTTTAGCCTACCCTTTTGGGGGCACCTGACATCTGGTGCAAGAAACTGAAGAAAATGGCATCTGCTACATCTTGTATACCCCTGGCGCACTGACGTCCGGGGAAAAAGCGACAGCAACCGACGCCAGACCAGGGCTTTGGAATTCAGGCAGACTGTGGGTAACCTGCCAGCAGGATAACCCAAGTGTAATGACTGCAACAGTGAATACGCTAACATCTACATTTATGGTAGGTACACAACTGTACTTGACTCGCCCTACCATACTTTTAGACCCCAAATGGAGGATTACAAAGCCGAAGGAGGTGGAGTTTCAATAGTCAAGAGTTGCATCTCCAGGCTGGTCATACAGTATGACTGACAGGAGACACTCCAGGTGCAGTTAACTGACAAAACTCGTATTAAATCATGGCTAGCTGCAGACCTCCAGCCATGACTTAGGATACCCACTCCATCTATCTGGACTCTACTTGAATCCATAAAGATTCGACCCTCTACTCTGATCCTGGGCAACTTTTAACTACCCAACCATAAGAGTGGAAGACTACTTCTAGCCCAAACACGAACGTACAGATTCCTCAACTTGTATCAGCTGGTTGGCACCCCCATGAAAGGTGAAAATATCCTGGACCTGGTCCTAACAAACATGAGTAGCCACTGTAGCACCCCTACAATGTCATTCTCCAAGATCCAATCATAAAGTGATCACTTTCGAAGTCACCATCTCCGCAAAAAAAAAAAAAAAACTTTTCCAAAGCTGACTCCAACCTCCTGAGAGCAGATATAAGCAGCTTCACAGCCACCATCCCTTCAGCTGGAACTAGGACTAATGCCCAGCCTACACCAAAAAAAATATGAGCACCTGCATGGACTTGGCACCACCTGACTGGACCAAATCATCTTCCTCAAGGAAGAGTAAACTTGTCTGGCGGACAGCAGCAATGAACACTATATAATAAAATGTAAAATAATTCCTTGTCCAGGACCAAGGAGCAGGTGCCAAGTTGGAAGCAACCTCTCCTTTGAACAAGCAAATAAGATCACTTGTGAAATCCTGCAAGACTAGAGTCCACATTGGCCACATCCACCAAGGATGGTCACAAGGCTTTCTTCACATACATCCACAATCTCGAAGGTAACACCCAAATCTGCTCTGACCTGGTGGTCAAGAACACCGCATATAGAAATACTGTAGATATAGCCAACCTGTTGGCAGACAGGCTCAGTGAAAACTTCACCTGACCCCTCCCCTCATCACCAGGAGCTTTCTTTAATGCCCTCAAAGGCAAAAAAAATACAGCCTCCATGGAACCAGACAACATCCCTGGCTGCATCCTGCATGAGCTCTCAGCACCTTTAGGCACTCTGTCCAGCCAAAGCCTGAGCACCGGCTTCGTCCCAGCCAAATGGAATGCAGTCACTGTCATCCCTTGACACAAGGTGCCCAGGCAATTATAGGCCCATCAGCCTAACTAGTCTGATCTGCAAGGTCATGGAATGCATCATCATGGACCTTGTAAACAAGGACCTTAGCAACCTCCAAATAAATGCTAAACTCCACACAATTTGGCTTTGTCAAAAGAAGGTCATGCCTGTTAAACTTGGTTGACTTCGAAACATTGGTTGACTTCTTTGAAACAGTCACCAAGGATCAGTCTTGGGGCCTCTACTGTTTGGGATGTACTTTTCTGAGGTGGAAGCCAAAACCAATGGCCTGTGGTGGCTGACTGCAAGCTTGGTGTGGTCTTAAATTTCCCTAGTGATGTGAACATCCTCCAAGAGGGCCTTACCCAAGCTAATGACTGGTGCCAGAAGCATGGCCTCAGACTTGAGTGCCAAGGTATGCATCATTATCCCCTTTGGGGAAAATGGGGTCCCCACTAATTATCACGTTAAGTGTACTAAGCATGCAGTTAGTTGAGGGACTTGGGCACCCAGATTGATAGTAACCTGACTTTGACTACTACCGTTGCCTCCGTTGTACAGAAGGCTTTCTACATGGCCCACCATAAGGGTATTTCATCCAGGAATAAGGTCATAACATCCCTGTACTCTTCCTTTCAGACCCATTGAGTGCAGTGCCCCCTTTGTCATGTACCTTGCCAAGCGCATGCAGCAGCTGGAGAGACCACAGAGGTTCCTGACCAGGAAGATCTAGGGTCGCAAACACCTATCCTGTACAGATGGGGTAAAAGCCCTGATGTTCTTCCATGTTTCACTTTTGCAGTTATCACACTAGGGTTATCCTGCCAGGGGTAGCCCTTGGTCAGCCTGAATACCAGAGGCTTGGTATTTCTGCTTTGGTTGCTGTTGCTCCAGGACTGACGTCAGGTCGTCAGTGGTGTAAAATCAGGCAGCCAATGCCATTACATCAGTCGTCTTCGCACGAGTGCCGGTTGGCAGCTACCGGAGTTTAGTTTCAGAACTGAATTTGAAGTCGTCTAAAGCCAAGTACCCTGTTGGGGATCCTTTTTTTCTTGCTCTAACCAATGTCAGAAAAAGTTGTTTCGCTTGTGGAAAGCATATACCACACAGACTTCCATTCTTACTGCGTCACTTGTTTAGGCCCAGACCACGACTTACCTCGCTGTCGCTTTTGTGCTTTGTTCAATGCCAGAACTGTATGTCGGGCCCTTATTGTAGCTAAATATGTTTGCTCTTGATCCCCGTATTCCGATAAAGCTTTGGTAAGCCATCCAACTACCGATCTTACGAAAACTTCTGGATAAAGACCGACCGCACAGGTCCAGAACTGCCGACTAACTTCCGTTTTAAGCTAGTAGTCAGTTCTCCGGTCCTCAGTGAGGCCCTTTCTCAGCCCCTGATGCCTGCTTCTGTGGATTCGGAGGCCACTACAGCGACCCGTTCGGAGTCCAGTGTGCCACGAAACTCTGACTTGAGGATCCTGCGGGTGTCTACCTTGGATGGGTCTGGAGCTGCTGAGCAGGCACCAGCTTCTGAGGAAGTTCTTCACACTACCGATACTGTACTCAAACCAACTTCTTCACGTCTTCAGTTCTTTCTAAGGCCCAGGGTACGAGCTACACCTAAAAAAAGACCCAAGCGCATGCACCTGCTTCCATGCCTCAATCTCGATCTCAAATGCTTAAAATGGCAGAAGACCTTGGGGGAAGTCAGCCTACCCCTTCCAAAAGAAAGATTTGTCCCCAGCAGTTTTATAACTCTAAGGTTTCTGAATATGAAGATATGCGACCCCTATCTGCTTATGAGGGTACACTCGCATCTACATTTATGGTAAGCGTACACAACTGTACTTTTCTCAGTCTTGCTTCCAAAACAACCCTCTGATCACAAGAGTAGGTGGTATTTTGTTCTCACCCATTGTGAACTGTATTTGCTATCATAGTTTAGTCCCTGAGGGTAGCCTCTTTCTAGGAACCTATTTATTTATCTTGTCCATTTCTGTTTCCAATTTAATATTGGAACTCATTCTTGTGCCTCTTAGTTCTTTTAAAAAAAACATCCTTCTTTGATAAAAAGGGTTGTGCCTCTTATTAGTTCTTTTAAAAAAAACATTCTTTTTTGATAAAAAGGGTGACAGCTGTTTATTTTCTTTATGTAATGTATTCATTCAGTTAATTTATTTAACATTTGATCTGAAGTAGTTACTTCATTTGCTCTGCAACTTGTGGTTATCGGATCCGAGCCTGCAGCTTTCCAAGCTACAAGATCGAGCTCCTAGCACCTCCCCCTACCCATAATCCCCTGCTACCTGCTGTATTACCTCAGATCATTTTTTGCTGCGGCTGAAGTAGCTATCTTTTGAAGAGCTCCTGGCTTTGGTGAGATCGTTTACTTGTTAAAATCCTTTTTTTCTCTAAAAAGTGTTTTTGTGAAGTTGTAGTGTACGTGTGTGTGTGGTGCCCCCGAGTTTATTTTTGGTGGTTTAGTTAATTTTTCTCGTTAGTTCCTCTTACACCCCTCCCCCCCCCTTAGTGTTTGGGTGTGAGTGAGCTTAAAATGGCTGAAGGGCCCAAAGCCGTTTTTTCGAAGTGTACTGAGTGTGGCCATAAGCTTTCACCGGCTGATGGCCACACTCAGTGCGTTTTATGCCTGGGGGTGGCCCATTTATCTATGGCCTGCCAAATTTGTGCGGCCTTTAACCCCCGGGCGCTTAAGGATGGGAAGAATAAACTGATCTGGCAGGAAAGCTGCCCCAGGAATCGGCGGCTTCTTCCTCTCCCGCTCAGGCTGCTTCGGCAACCCCGGTGCCTTCTGCACCCCTTGCTCAGCCCGGGACTCAACCTCCCTCTTTGGGTTCGAACACGGGTGACGCTGGTGCCTCTTCCTCCAGAGAGAAGAGGCACAAGGATAAGGAAGGCCACAAATCCCATAAAAGGCGGGCCCAGACTCAACCCTCAGCCCCGCCATCTAAACTGACTGTCTCCCTCGAGGGTCTCCGGATCCTGCCCCTCTGCTCCGTTCGCCCAGCTTTTCGCCGGAGGAGGAGGACCGGTCTCCCTCTGTCGTTGAGGTGGCCCTCCCGGCCCTCCTTGACTTTTTCTAGATCGACCAGAAGCCTCACCAAAGTGGACATGGATCGGATGATGCGTCTATTTATACAGACCCAAATGCAGATGGGGGTGCTCTTGCCTACCCCCTCTGGGAGGGAGCGCGTCCCCCATTTTTGCTCCAATCACTCCTCTGACTCGTTTTTGGGTCTGAGTCATAGGATCCGGGCCCTTTCGGAGCCGGGGATTTGTCTGCGCCGATAGTGCTTATCCCTTCGCCGACTATACCCTCGAGCATGTGTGATCAGAGTTCTCGGGGCCGAGGGCTGAGCATCGGATCCGGGAGAGTTGGTGTGTCTTTGGCGCCGCTGGGTTTGGAGCGCACCTCTCTCTCGGCCCCAACTGCATTAGCTCCGACCCCGATCCCTACCTCAGAGCCGAGGAGGATGCTTTCGGAGCCTGGTGAGAGTTCAGCTTTTGAGGTAGTGGAGAGGGTACTGTCGAAGTCCTCCAGGTCCCCAGTCCGGGCTTCGGATCCTCCTGTACCCCCCCCCTTCATGTGGGTCTATTCGCCGTCATCCGACCGTCGGGTCAGCCTGCTCAAGCCCTCCAGCTAGTTCCCTTGGAGGAACAAGAACCTGTGGACGAGCCCTCTTCGGAAAGCCCCACCGAGGAGGTCCCTCGTAAACGTAGGTGTAAAAGGAGGCACCTGGACTCCCCTGATTCCTTTTAACCACCAACACGGATTTAGATGAAAGGAAAGGTTTCCAAGGTGTCCCCCCCCCCCCCCGAGGATGTCTCCTTCGGAGACATCATGGAAATGTTGCGTATTAGAGGGGGGTGGTCTGCCCAAAATCCTTGTGGATGAATCAGTGTTCCTGGAGGCATTTGAGGCAGGCCCATCTACCTCCTGGGTGTCGCCTCCGGCTGACTCCCTGGTAGACTTAATTACTACCAGGGTGTGGAAGGAGCTCGACACAGTGTAGCCAATTCCTGGGCATCCTGAAAGTCCTTAGCCCCCCTACAGATAGGCATTCTTGGGCCAAGGGATCTCCCGTTGATGCCATGTTGGTGGCGGCTGCCACCGAGAACTCGCACAGGAGACTTCTTTCGGTCCACCCGCCAGATAAGTAATCTCGAGCACTGGACCGCATTGGGAAGCGGATGTTTGCTTCAGCGACCTTCTCTATAAGGACGCTTGATTATATGGCACATACCATCAGGCTACAGCTAGACTAGATTAAGGAATACGCTGCAGCCCCACTGGAGTCCATGTCGGTCGGAGACTGTTTTTTCGACACTGGTGGCCACTCTAAAATCCATTTCTAACACGTCCATGCGGCTTCTCTCCCATGCAACGGAGGGAGCAGCTAGGGCCAGCAGAGCCGGAGTCATCTTGCGACGTCCTGCTTGGCTCCATCTTTGTGATTTTTGTGGATCCCTTCAAGGCATCCTTCGCCAACGTGCCCTTTGACGGATCTTCGTTGTTCGGTAAGACCATTCGCGATATGCTGGTCCAAAGCAAAAAGGACGGGAATACGCTGTCTGCCGTCTTGAGTCTGCTTCTCTAATCCCCAATGATCCTTTTCTAAGAATCTGAGGGGACTAAAGAAGCTGTGGTTCCTCAAGTCTCGGCAATCCCATCCAGCTTCGGACCCTTCGTCCTCTAGAGGCAGAGGAGGACAAGGTGGACGCCAGCCCAGAGGCAGAGGGGGACCGCTTAACTTTGGGTCTAGAGAACCTTTCTCGGACAGACCTGCGCAGCAGCCCTGAGGGCTTGCCCGACTGTTCTTCTCTGGAGACAGTCGGGGGGGGGGGGGGATTTGACAGAGCACCTGTCAAATTGTGAGTCCCTTACGACAGATCGATGGGTGCTCCGTATCATATCCAGAGGTTATTACATCCTCTTCATAAACCCCCCCCCCCAAGACCAGACGCCTCCCCGATGTACCACCCGATCAGAGGGAGGCAGCGGCTTCAGAATTTTCGAAGTTCTTAGAAAAAAGAGCCATCCAGCCCCCCCCCCCCCGATCAGTCCAGATTGGGTACTCCAGGTTCTTTTTGGTGCCAAATAAAACGGGGGACCTAAGACCCATCTTAGACCTTTCCGCTCTGAACCTATTCATTCCCAAGGAAAAATTCCGGATGGTCACCCTCCAATCAGTTCTCCCCCTTATGTGGGAGAATGACTGGATGTGCTCTATAGACTTCAAGGATGCGTACTACCACATTTTGATGGACAGACTATCCAGAAGGTTTCTCCGTTTCCGGCTGGGGGCCAGTCATCAGTTCAGGGTTCTTCTGTTCGGCCTCACATCACCCCCCCAGGGTGTTCACCAAAGTCATGGCAGTGGTTGCAGCCCACCTGAGACTTCAGGGCATTCAGGCCTTTCCGTACCTAGACGACTGGCTCCTCACCGCCGCCAACAGGCATCAACTCTGCATGGCAAGAGATTACGCTCTGACTCTTGCCCACAACTTAGGCATCTCCGTAAATCTGCAGAAATCCTCTCTGTGCCCCGTTCAGGTCCTGGAATTCATAGGGGCCAGGTACCCATATCTCTCGAGCTACCCTAACTTCAGACAGGCTGAGCAGCTTGTCATCAAGTATTTGCCCTTCTTCAGAGCCCTACCCCACCGGCAGAGTTAGTCCTGAGGGCACTAGGGTCTATGGCGGCAGCGATTGGTGTCTCCCTTCACGCACGCCTGCAAATGAAGATATTGCAGTGGACCCTGCAAGTTCAGTGGCCCCTATCACTCCACCCGTCGGACACTCCGATACCACTGAGCAGAGTTTGCAAGGACTCCCTTTGGTGGATCCACGCGCGGGAGCTCAGAAGGGAGGCCCTTGTGATCCCCCCAAGCCACGTTGACCACGGACGCTTCTTGCCTCGGGTGGGGGGGGCATTGTTCAGGCAGATCCTTCAAAGGCACGTGGATGTCCCTAGAGACCGCTTTGCATATCAGTGTCCTAGAGATGAGGGCAGTGCTTTTGGCATTGCAAGCTCTCCACGACCTTCTCCCTCTGGGGACTATTGCAATCCAGACTGACAATATGCCAGTAGTCTGGTACATAAACGGGGAGGAACCAGGTCTTATCCCCTTTGTCGAGAGGCTATGAGAGTTTGGGAATGGGTAATATCCACCAACCTGTTTCCAACATATTACCGATGAGTAGAGTACTTCTCACACCATACGAGTGGTCTCTCAATCAATCTGTTGCGAAGCAGATCTTCCGCAAGTGGGGTTGGCCTCGCTGCGATCTTTTTGCTTCTCCATTAAACGCAAAATGCAGCGAGTTCTTCAATATTTCCGCGCGCCCCCCCCAAAAGGGGAGAATCCCAGAGATGCTCTAGGTCATGCTTGGCCTCCCGGTCTCCTTTATGCTTATCCCCCCCTCCCGCTTATGATAAAGTTCATACAGAAAGCCTGTCGGTTGGGGAGCAGAGTTATCCTCAGTCCCATTATGGCCTCGACACATCTGGTTCCCTTATCTGCGGTCTCGCAGTCTGGCTCCTCCATGGATTCTGGATCCCATTCCAGACCTGATCTCTCATCCTGTGGGTTGCCAAACCCCAAACCTGGTGAACCTCAAGCTTACGGCTTGGTTGATCAGTTCCAATGATGGCTAGGACTCCCGGTATCTCTTCTCCTGTTAAGGCCATACTGGTCGTGGCTCATAAGCAGTCTACCAGAAAACTTTACAATAGTAAATGGAAACGTTTCTCCATCTGGGCTAAAAACAAGGGCCTGGACCCATTTACAGTTCCTATTCCAACAATTCTGGACTTCCTGTCGCTGATTTTTCGGCAGGGAGCAAGTGCTTCTACGGTTAAGGTACAGTTGGCAGCCATCTCCCATTTTCATGTAGGTGATGGCTTAGGGTCCTTTGCATCTACGAAATTATGCAAAACTTTCTTGTGGGGCATCTTTCTTTTGAAGCAGCCTGTGAAGACTGTGGTGCCACCATGGGATTTGACCTTAGTCTTACAAGCCCTGGCAAGTCCACCCTTTGAGCCTGCGGCCTCTGTTCTTTTAAAGTTCTTGTCGTGGAAAACTGCCTTCTTAGTGGCTATTACTTTGACCAAGAGGGTTTCAGAACTTCAAGCTCCGTGTATGAAACCCCCTTACCTTATCTTTCACAAGGATAGAGTGTCCCTCAGGACTAACCTGTGTTTCTTACCTAAGGTGGCTTCAGAGTCAAATATTAATCGATCAATAAATTTACCAGTGTTCTTCCCAAATTTTCAGAACAAAGGGGAATAAAAGTTGCACAAACTGGATATACACAGACCACTATGTTTCTACTTGCACAGAACTAAAGATTTTCGCAAGTCGGACCAGTTGTTTGTATCCTTTGCAAAATCAGCTATGGGTAATGCCATTTCCAAAGTGACAGTAGCAAATTGGATGTGTCTGTGCATAATTCACGGGTACATATAGTCAGGCAAACCAGCCCCTATTGGAATTCGTGCTCATTCTACAAGGTCTGTGGCCACCTCGGCAGTCTTTTGGACCAGGGTTCCTTTGGACGACATATGTTCAGCAGCTACTTGGTCATCTTCTCATACGTTCATTTTTCATTATAAATTAGATATGATTTCGAGAGGCAGGGCTTCTTTTGACTCAGCAGTGCTTCGGAATATCCTTCCGTAAAGGCCACCCAGGTTTTTCTTGAGTAGCTGGGGGCTCTGTCCCACAGGTTGCAGAGCAAATGAAGTAACTACTTCAGATAAAGAAGTTATGTACTCACAATAACGTTCCATCTGAGTAGGTACTTCATTTGTCTGCAACCGACCCCTCCCCCCCGCCATCCCCCGAACCTTTTCGGGATTTTCTGGTCACCTGTAAATTTCTTGTCAGAAGATTAGATATGGTGTATTCCTCTCTCGAGGTTCTTAGTTGGGTGAGGCAAAAAGTCGATCTGAGGTAATACAGCAGGTAGCAGGGGATTATGGGTAGAGGGAGGAGCTAGGAGCTCGGATCTGTAGCTTGGAAAGCTGCCAACTCGGATCCGAAGTCGGATCAGATGCCCACAGGTTGCAAACAAATGAAGTACCTACTCAGATGGAACGTTATGGTGAGTACATAACTTTATTTGATCTCAACTTCCTTCACCCTCACAACAGGGTCTCAGATCTCCCTTGGCCACTTTCCACAGACTTGGATCTGACTCTGAAGCTTCTCCCTCATGCCCACAGTACCCTAAATCCACCTAAAACTACTTCAGATCTCGTTTGCTGCTCCTGTGAGTCCGATGTGGATTCCTGTCTGTCAAGCATTAGGTAGTGTTCTACTGTTTTTCGCATTGTAAGTGCCTTTGGCAGTTTTTTCCTTCCTTCCTTTATTTGGTGTGTGCTAGGGAAAGCTCTCCTCCTTTTCTCCTTTTTTCTCCTGTAGTTTCAAATCTAAACGGAGGAAAGAATTTTTTTAAGTGTTAAACTTGATTGCAGTTTTCGTTGCTGAATCATTTTGTGATCCTAAATCTACGGTGTTCTGTCCCATGCTTCAGCTTTTCTATCGGCTAGTTTTGGCAGGTTGTCCTGTCCAAAAAGCTGGTTCCTGGGTTTAAGCGCTGCACTTGTGGGCACAAAATCCCCCAACCAGGAGGCCCACAAGGAGTGTGTCTACTGCCTGGGAGCTGATCACTTAAAAGCTGAATGTTCCGTCTGTGTTGCCTTTAACCCTCAGGCTTTGGCAGACGGAACAAATTATTCTCGGGCCTTTTTCCTTCCTTGGCTGAGGCTCAGATGCCTACCTTGGCTTTGTCATCTTCTTTGGCTAAGGAGTCAGAGGTCTCATGCTCCTGGTCCCCCTCGTCAGCTTCTTGAGAGGCTTTGTCCGAGGCTGACATGGATAGGATAGTGAGGACAAACTCCAAAAAGTGAAACGAAACCAAGAACCTCAAGAAACACAGCCAGGGAACATCACCAGCAGAATCAAATAGATAAATCCTTTATTGGAAAATGACACCACACGTAAAAACAAGCACTTTCGCTCAGTAGAATACAGAGCTTTTTCAAGTTCTTGCAGTACAAATGGTCTGTGTTGTATAGAAAAGTGTACACCCACGTGGTTTATTTAATTAGCTTAATTAGTTCAATTAAATGACATGGAAACTACTTACTAAAAAATGTTGAGAAATATTACAAAATATTAAATATAAAACCAAACGGAACTACAATTTGAGTGTGTTAAATGCTTAAACTGATATAAACTGCTTAAATTGTTGGACAAGTGTATACAAATGATTGCCGTTTGTCAAACCAACATTAAAAATGTGTACATACCAACAGATTGTAGTAAAATCACACTAGCTGTTCATGAAAATAGAAACATTAATAGATAAATACTCACCAAATATTTTTTTCATCTTAAAGTAATAATTGTATTAAAATCTTTATAAAATCATGTAATCACAAAGTATGAATGATAAATTACAATAAAAATCATCACAAAGCCAGACAAAATTAAAAAGTGTATGTGTGTGTGTGTGTATATATATATATATATATATATATATATATATATATATATATATATATATATATGTGTGTGTGTGTGTGTGTATGTATATATATATATATATATATATATATATATATATATATATATATATATATATATGCTATATAATAAGTGCTTGTGCATTTGAATTAATATTACTGTTTCTTAGTTTGAACCTAGTCAGACCAAAATTAGAGCTATAAATGAGCCATCCTTGGTTTAAGGACACTGCTAATATTAATATTGTCATTAAGCCTAGGTGGCTTAAGCGTCCAGTCTTAATTGCCATAAAAGTTCTCTGATTCAAGTGTGGTCTCGCAGTCACCACCCCTAGCATCTGGTGGTACTAGCTCTAACACCATAAACTTCAACAACATATTAGGGCAGGATGTGGAGTGTTTAAAAAGCAATAGTTTCTTTTTCTTTAGATATGTCGTAAAAATGTCCGTAGATTCTTTTTCTAAGGGGTCTCAGTTTTTCCTATGTAAAAACTGGAACAAACTAAGCATACCCCTAAATAAACCACCCCCTTAGTTGCACAGTTGGAATGGCAACTAGATTTGAAAAGGAATTTTCTTGATGGAATATATAAAGTTGAAATGGCATAGCATTGCCTACAGGCACCGCATTTAAAAGTGCCTGATTTGTGATTGTCTAGTGTAGATTTTAAAATATTTTTCTTTTCAAATCATTGCTTAAGGTTAACATCCCTTTTCCTTACAAAACTGGGGTGTGAATTAACTATTTATTCAGTTCATCATGCAATGTGAGGACCGGCCAATGTTTCCGTATCACGTTCTCAATGTTAAGGGAGCTAAGAGAATAAGTATAAATAAAACTACTGTGTTGTGTTGAATTAGTTTCAGCTACATACTCGGGACTCTGAGAAAGTCCTTTACCTAATAAAGGAGGATATTTACTGTCCCTGTTGGTTATTTCTTCTGCCAAGCTAGTCACTAAGGAAACTGGGTAGCCTCTCTCAAAAAATAATTCCTTCAAGATTTCTACTTCCACAAAAACACTAAATGTACTGCACATCCTAGAGGCACAGATAAGTTGCCCTTTAATAATGCCTTTCTTTTGGTAAAAGGGCTGCCCGCTTTCAAAAATGCAAGTAGGAACTGGAAAAACTTGGTTTCCTGTAAAGCTTGGATTGGAACGTTTGTTTAGAATTGTCTTTAAATAAGGTCATATCCAGATAGTGCAACTCACTTGCACTGATATTGTAAGTAAAAGACAAAAAAGGAGTAGTATAGTTTAATTATGAAACTCATGGAACTGGTCCAACGATCCATTCCATAAAATACAAATGTCCTCTAAATATCTCTTATAGTGAGTGATAAGATGGACCCAATCAGTTAAAAAAATAAACTTCTGTTCCCATCTGTGCAGTACTAAGTTAGTGTGGAGTGAAGCACAGGAAGCACCCATGGCTACTCCCTTTTGTTTGTAAAACTCACCATTGAAATATAGAAAATTTGTTTTGTAGCACAATTTCCATAAATTCTGTTATCAAGTTGGTAACCCTGCTCCCTAGGTGAGCCTCAGTAGATAGTATCTGATTAAACCATTCCAAACCAGTACAATGAGGGATACTTGGGAATAGTTCCACTATGTCTATGGTAATCGTAAACAAATCTACCTTGTAAAACGTAGGTTGAATGCCTTTAAGAAAATCCCAGGAATCTTTACATAAGTTTCTCAGAGGAGACAAAATTCTTAGCTACATGGTCAAAATTCTTAGCTACATGGTCAATAAACTTGCCAAGTGGCTCAGTTATACTGCCGAGACGATAGGTCTAAACTTTAGTGGATTCAACCCCTTATGTGTGTTTGGAATCCCAAAAATAATAGGGGTTTTGGGTTTGTTAACATGCATAGTTAACTTCATTGATCACACCCTGGAGTAAATGGTCAGTAAGCAAAAAATTGATTTTAGATGTGGGAAGATTAACTTCATTTCTGGAGACTACCTCATGTTGCTCAGTGTCTTGTAGCATACCAAAAGGGTAGGTGTCATAATCAGAATTATACAGGAGAACCACTCCGCCACCTTTATCAGGCTTCATGACCCTTATGTTTTTGTCCAGTTAACTAAGCGAACTTCCTCTTTTAAATTAATAGGAGGTGAGTGTGTATCCTGAGAATGTGAAGTCCTGAGATCTCTCTCAACTAACTCCTCAAATACTTTGATGGAAGGGTGGATGGGAGGGTTGAATGTACCAAGTTCGTTCTTTACATATGCTTGCCCTTTAAAATGCAAAGTTAAATTTAGCTGTCTTACAAAAAGTTTCAAGTCAATTAATACTTTGATGGAAGGGTGGATGGGAGGGTTGAATGTACCAAGTTCGTTCTTTACATATGCTTGCCCTTTAAAATGCAAAGTTAAATTTAGCTGTCTTACAAAAAGTTTCAAGTCAATAAGTGCATTAGTTAAATTAAAGGGACGCAAACGAACAAACTGAAAGCCTCGAGTGAGTAACCTAAAGGTGTGGTAATTCGCTTCCATATCTGTGTAGTTATAAATAACAAAGTTGTCTTAACAATAGTGTAATTCTCTGTAGTCTCGCAACAAAATTCATCTAGCCTCCTTACATCTAAAATGATATTGTGTAAACCTACTTGTGCCTGTTCCACCCTTGTTGGAAATGTCTCTGCCCACTTCCCCCCACTCTGTCTGGGGGTTGTTGAAAATCCTGATAGGAATTTTTCTTTTTTTTTTTTCTGCCAATCTCACTCCTACGTAGTGGTTGAGCATGGTTAAATACAGCACCTTGGTTATCAGTCTCATATAATTGATTATTGTCCCTGCGAGTCTTGCCAGGGACAGGGTAAGCCACACCCTCTCTATTCTATAAAGTCGCTTTCTAATTTGCGCATTTTGCGGTTTAAAATTTTTACACAAAATTGATCCATCTCTTTAAAAACGTTGTCATAATTAATTTTGACAGATAAAAAATTACTGTCGTTAACCAAGGAATTATTCAACGCATTAAGTTCCTTCAGCAGAGTATCAGCTTTCGCCTCATACTCTGCTATCATTACATTCAAAACTTCCAATCCAGCCTTATCAAAGATTTCACATAAGTTCCCTGCTGTACATTATTCGGGAACTTGTAGAAGCACAAACCTTTCGGTACACGCTTAACTGACATACATTCCTTGAGATGGTTAATCTCTAATTGATTGCTTTTATAAGCATAAAGCTTATCTCTTAAAATATTAGTCACTCTCAATGTTGTTAATTATGTTGGGTGTTAAAAGTACCTTGATTAAAGGAAAATTGTCGTTCAGTCCAAACGTTGAAATTAAAGTTTTGAAGCTGTAAATCTATTAAATCAGTCTGTGGTCTTTGCATATTAGTTCCTTGTTTGCGGTTAGAAGCCATACCCTGTGCTGAATTACCCGGAAAGTCAAGTGGTGGAACAGGGTATGGCACAGGGTATGGCTTCTAACCGCGAGCAAGGAACTAATATGCAAAGACTACTGATTGAACAGATTTACAGCTTCAAAATTTTTATTTCAAAGTTTGGACTGAACGACAATTTTCCTTTCAAGGTACTTTAACACCCAACATAATTAATAACATTGAGAGTGACTTTAATATTTTTAAGAGATTAGCTTTATGCTTATAAAAGCAATCTGAGATTAACTATCTCAAGGAATGTGTGTCAGTTAAGCATGTACCGAAGGGTTTGCGCTTCTACAAGTTCCCGAATAATGTACAGCAGGGAACTCTTTATTATAACAAATTATGTGAAATCTTTAAGGCTGGTTTGGAAGTTTTGAATGCAATGATAGCTGAGTATGAGGCGAAAGCTGATACTCTGCTGAAGGAACTTAATGTGTTGAATAATTCCTTCGTTAACGACAGTGATTTTTTAAGTGGTGGATCAATTTTGTGTAAAAATTTTAAACCGCAAAATGCGCAAATTAGAAAGGGACTTGATAAGAATATAGAGAGGGTGTGGCTTACCCTGTCCCTGGCAAGACTCGCAGGGACAATAATCAAGTATACGAGACTGATAACCAAGGTGCTGTATTTAACAACCATTCTGGTTTTTATGCTCAACCACTACGTAGGAGTGAGAGATTGGCAGAAAAAGATTTTCGACAACCCCCAGACAGAGTGGGGGGAAGGGGGCAGAGACATTACCAACAAGGGTGGAACAGGCACAAGTAGGTTTACACTACATCATTTTAGATGTAAGGAGGCTAGATGAATTTTGTTGCGAGACTACAGAGAATTACACTATTGTTAAGAGAGACAACTTATTTATAACTACACAGATATGGAGGTGAATTACCACACCTTTAGGTTACTCACTCGAGGCTTTCCGTTCGTTCTTTTGGGTCCCTTTAGTTTAACTAATGCACTTATTGACTTGAAACTTTTTGTAAGACAGCTAAATTTAACTTTGCATTGTAAAGGGCAAGCATATGTAAAGAACGAACTTACTAGAACTGGTACATTCAACCCTCCCATCCAGCCTTCCATCAAAGTATTTGAGAGATCTCAGGATTTTACATTCTCAGGATACACACTCGCCTCCTATTAATTTAAGAGGAAGTTCTCTTAGTTAACTGTCTTAAGGACAAAAACATAAGGGTCATGAAGCCTAATAAAGGTGGTGGAGTAGCTCTCGTGTATAATTCTGATTGACACCTACCTTTTTGGTATGCTACAAGACACTCAGCAATATGAGGTAGTCTCCAGAAACGAAGTTAATCTTGCCACATCTAAAATCAATTTTTTGCTTACTGACCATTTACTCCAGGGTGTGATAAATGAAAAGTTATTTAACTATTTGCATGTGAACAAACCCAAAACCCCTGTTATTTTTGGGATTCCAAAAACACATAAGGGGTTGAATCCACTAAAGTTTAGACCTATCGTCTCTGGAGCAGGCAGTATAACTGAGCCACTTGGCAAGTTCATTGACCATGTAACTAAGAATTTTGTCTCTGAGAAACATCTGTAAAGATTCCTGGGATTTTCTCAAAGGCATTCAACCTACGTTTTACAAGGTAGATTTATTTATGATTACCATAGACATAGTGGAACTATTCCCTAGTATCCCTCATTGTACTGGTTTGGAATGGTTTAATGAGGTACTATCTACTGAGGCTCACCTAGGGAGCAGGGTTACCAACTTGATAACAGAATTTATGGAAATTGTGCTAGAAAACAATTTTATATATTTCAATGGTGAGTTTTATAAACAAAAGGGAGTAGCCCTGGGTGCTTCCTGTGCTTCACTCTACGCTAACTTAGTACTGCACAGATAGGAACAGAAGTTTATTTTTTCAACTGATTGGGTCCATCTTATCACTCACTATAAGAGATATTTAGATGACATTTGCATTTTATGGAATGGATCGTTGGACCAGTACCATGAGTTTCATAATTACTTAAACTCTACTACTCCTTTTTTGTCTCTTACAATATCAGTGCAAGTGAGTTGCGCTATCTGAAGGTGACCTTATTTAAAGACCATTCTAAACAAACGTTCCAATCCAAGCTTTACAGGAAACCAAGTTTTTCCAATTCCTACTTTAATTTTAAAAGCGGGCACCCCTTTTACCAAAAGAAAGGTATTATTAAAGGACAACTTATCTGTGCCTCTAGTATGTGCAGTACATTTAGTGATTTTTGTGGAAGAAGTAGAAATCTTGAAGGAATTATTTTTTGAGGCTACCCTGTTTCCTTAGTGACTAGCTTGTCAGAAGAAATAATAACCACCAGGGACAGTAAATATCCTCCTTTTATTAGGTAAAGGACTTTCTCAGAGCCCTGAGTATGTAGTTGAAGCTAATTCAACACAACACAGTAGTTTTCTTTATACTTATTCTCTTAGCTCCCTTAACATTGAGAACGTGATATGGAAACATTGGCCGGTCCTCACGTTGCATGATGAACTGAATAAAATAGTCCATTCACACCCCAGTTTTGTAAGGAAAAGGGATGTTAACCTTAAGCAATGGTTTGAAAAGAAAAATATTTTAAAATCTACACTAGACCATCACAAATCAGGCACTTCTAAATGTGGTGCCTGTAGGCAATGCTATGCCATTTTTAATGATTCAACTTTACATATTCCATCCAGAAAATTCTATTTTCGAATCTAGTTGCCATTCCAACTGTGCAACTAAGGGGGTGGTTTATTTAGGGGTATGCTTAGCTTGTTCCAGTTTTTACATAGGAAAAACTGAGAGACCCCTTGGAAAAAGAATCGAACATTTTTACGATGTATCTAAAGAAAAGGAAACTAATGCCTTTTTTAAACACTCCACATCCTGCCCTAATATGTTGTTGAAGTTTATGGTGTTAGAGCAAGTAGTACCAGATGCTAGGGGTGGTGACTGCGAGACCACACTTGAATATCAAGAACTTTATGGCAATTAAGACTGGACGCTGGTAAGCCACCTGGGCTTAATGACAATATTAATATTAGCAGTGTCCTTAAACTAAGGATGGCTCGATTATAGCTCTAATTTTGGTCTGACTAGGTTCAAACTAAGAAAACAGTAATATTAATTCAAATGCACAAGTACTTTATATTATATAGTATATATTTATCTATTTTTACTTTGACATAGTCAAAGTCAGACAAAATTAAACATTCATACTTGGTGATTACATGATTTTATAAAGATTAATACAACAATTTTTATTACTTTAATAGATATACTCACCAAATTTTTCATTTGAATGTTTCTATTTTCATGAACAGCTAGTGTGATTTTACTACAATCTGTTGGTATGTACACATTTTTAATGTTGGTTTTGACAAATGGCAATCCTTTGTATACACTTGTCCAACAATTTAAGCAGTTTATATCCGTTTTTAAGCATTTAACATACACTCAAATTGTAGTTTGGTTTTATATTTATTAATATTTTTTAAGATTTCTCAACCTTTTTTAATAAGAAGTGGTTTCCATGTCATTTAATTGAACTAATTAAGCTAATTAAATAAACCACTTGGGTGTACACATCTCTATATAACACAGAACAACTTGAAAAAGCTCTGTATTCTACAGAGCGAAAGTGCTTGTTTTTACATGTGGTGTCATTTTTCAATAAAGGATTTATCTATTTGATTCTGCTGGTGACGTTCCCTGGCTGTGTTTTTTGAGGTTCTAGGATAGTGAGGAGATTACTTAAGGTCCGGATCCAAATGGGGGTTGTTCCCACTCCGTCCCCTGTTGTAAAGGTGAGCTGCCAGGGTCATTTATCCAGACTCCTTCGATCCATCCACTGGCTTTGGAGCCTAGAGATTCAGTACTGCCATACATGTCACTCTGTGCAGAGGAAGCTTCCTTCCTTGACGCAGAGTATGCCCCTGACTAGCCCTGTTCAGCCTTGTCAGAGCAGAGCGAGTCTCTGAGCCATGGTGTTGGCGTCTGAGACTGGGATCGGTTCAATCCTTTTTGGAGTCCTCCCTTCCCTTGAGGGCTTCTGCATTTGCTTGGGTCTAATACCATCTAAAGCCAGGAATCCGATGCAAGTCCTGTCCATTCCTTGTCAGTAGCTTCGGCTGTGGAGGATTCGGATAGGGCTTCGTCTGGTCCTTTGGCCTTTCAGATAGTGGAGAGGATCTCTCCTCCCAGGTTGGAGATTTGACTACAAATTCCTCAATCCGCCCACGTACCTCCATTGGATATGGGTCTGGGTCTCTCGTGTACGGCCATGAGTATTTCTGTCCCAAGTGGCCTCCAATACTTCCCTGCTCAGGAGGGATCCTCTTCTGAT